>NW_015156246.1:0-1642 GCF_000732505.1 Cyprinodon variegatus
TAGCGACAGTGGAGAGGAAAAACTCCCTTTTAACAGGAAGAAACCTCCAGAAGAACCAGAATTGAAGTGAAGGGAATGGGGTGGCTGAAAAACTGACCGACACTAGTTCAGGGTCAAGTTAGGCACAAATAACACTGAACCAACAGGAAAATGAAGTCCAACATCTGCATTTAAATAAATCTCTCCCATTTTGGCTTCATCTACAACTTAGATAAGATCAGGAAAGTGTTTTTCTGGATCTCATTCATTCAGAAACTGGTAAAAACCAGAAAGCTTTTTATATTCTTTGACACATAAACCCGACATGTGCTCTGACTGAAAGGCTTATTCATAAGTGATGCCGTCTGTTGGCTGTTACCATGGCGAACAAACAAGAAGCAGAGAGGCGGACTCCTTCAAAGTGACAGCTAACAGCCCGTATGACCCTCCGAGTAGCAAAACCTCAGTCCGAGAGGTGAATATCAGCCTCTGCCGCTGGTTGGCTGCTATCCTGTTTGCAGACATGCCAGTGGCAGTAAAGAAGCTGAAAATGGGCCAAAACTACTAATAGCCTAATGTATTGTTCCTAATCTGAGCCCAGTGAAGAGTATAGTAATATGCTCCAGCAGATTTGGAGCCCGTTCCTGGTAACAAGATCAGAGAAAGGCCTATTTTAGTAAAGCCACTGATGGGTGTTTAAAAGCTTCCTGCATTGTTCTCACTGTCACTGCCTGTTATTTCACAGGCTGTCAAGGAGCAAAGCGCTCAATAATTCATCCCGCTCTGCAAATCATGCCGATGGTCACTTAAGCAGAGAAAGGAATGCTCTGATTCCACTGAACCTGCTGCACTCCTGCAGTTTCCCGGAGATTCTCCCGATTGGTCATCGTAAAGAACGGAAGGTTGATTCAAAGTTTACAGGCCTTTATACGGATAATTGGTTAGATCCGGGATATTTAGAAGCTTTTTTGGCACATGAATTATTCCTGGAACCAACTCATCCCATCGTTGCCCCCGGCTGTATGTTTAGTTTTTGAAAGGACTCTTCAAATACTTCAAATTGACTCACAACTAAACAAAGTGCTGTTTTTTATGTCTTTAACAGCAATGTCTTTTTTATTTTAAATTTGAACGTGTGACAATGATCTTTTCTCTGATATTAAGCCACACATCAGATCTACAGTAGGTGGCTGTAAGCATCTCTCATTTGCATCAAAGAAGAATTCAATTAGGTCAGAATCGACGCTGCGGCTACGCTAATGCTTAGCAGATCACACATCATTTACTGTAGTATTGATAACCAGCTGCTGGATTCAGAACAGTCGTCAACAAAAACAACAACTTAGGCAACAGTTTGGTGGTATGAAGGACACAAACACACCATTTAACAACATATACATGCACAGAAGATGATATTCAGTCCCTATGTACGGCTTTTGGTGTAGATGCTTCTTATTTTACTATGTATGTGTTTAAATTAGGTCTGTTATGCAATGCATTTTATGTATTTATTTATTGAGCTGAAGGTTATGACCCATAAAATATAAACCACATTACTTACTTACATTACATCTACTTTTAAGGCTAGGCTTAAAACTTTCCTTTTTGATAAAGCTTCTAGTTAGAGTGGCTCAGGTTATCCTGAGCTATCTCTATAGTTCTG
>NW_015156247.1:0-1641 GCF_000732505.1 Cyprinodon variegatus
GTGGTTAATAGTAAATAAAAATATATAAATATTTTTCTTTTGGTGAGCATATTTTTAGTAAAAACAATAAAAACTGTGCTTATTATTACATTTTATAATACGGAAGAGGATTAGGGCCACTGAAAAAATAAAAAAGTTAACTGATTTTTAAATATTAATCTTATAATAAGATTAATATGGGGAAAAAGTCAGAATTCTGACTTTTTTCTAAGAATTCTGATTTTAATCCCAGAATTCTGACTTTAATCTCAGAGTTCTGACTTCTCAGAATTTTGGATCTTAATGTAGATGGTCACCATGAAGGAAGAGATGTGGGAGCACTCAGCTTCACTGAGAAAGATGTGAGTTGTTTGGGGGGGCAAGTAACACATTGGTGGAAAATGATGACTTTTTACGTTCCCGAGGGGTCCCTGGTGATGCTATTTCATTAATGGAAGATGAGAAGGTGATTAAAACAAGAGAGCTAGTTTAGTCTCTAAAACAGACATGGCTACGGCTTGATTCTAACATGTTTATCTGTCAAAATTAGGTCAGAAATCTGAGATTAAATTCAGATTTCTGAGATTAAAGTCAGAATTCTGAAATTTTTTTCCATATTAAACTGAAATAAAAAAATAAAAAAAATCAGTTAAATTTTATTTTTTTAGTGGCCCTAATCCTCTTCCGCCTTTTGAGATGTTCGGGGGAAATACAAAAAGTCAGGTTAGAAGTGCAACCTGGGAAATGTAGTTTTAAGCAAATCCAGCGTTCTGATTGGTCACTTCCTGACCTTTCACTCGTCACGTGGTTTAAAATCTTTAGGATGGCGCGGAAACTTGTCACATCGTAGCACAACATGTTTTTAAGTTTTCTGTTCCCTTTTTTTCTTTAGTTCAAACCTGTTCGCGTCTTTTTATTCATAAGTAAGTTGTGTTTGTTTCTACGTCTCATCTTTAGGTGGTGTTGCTGTCCATGACGCAGCTGCAATAACCAGAACTACTCTGTCCTCTTTTATTAGTGAGATAGTAGAAACCTTATATCAGCAGCTAAGCAGACCTCATCGACCTGCTGTTTATAATATTGTTGTTGTTTCCATCCTAAGGGATGAGTGTGCTGGAAGTGAAATTCGTCGGGGATGGAGATGTTCTGGAGCATATCGTGGAAAAACAGGAGGGTGAGCAGCTCTACTTTTCCTGTCTCATTATCCTTGTGAAAAAGTATATATTTCAGGCTTTTTAATCTAAATTTGAGCCCGAAGTTTAATAATGAATATGTAATCAGAAAAATATAATTTTACAAATTTCTAATCTGAAGCAAAAGGCATCCAGTTTCACACTGATGTTCACCACAGATTAGAATAGAATGGAAATGGAATAAAAGAATCCATTTATTGTCCCACAATGGGGGGAAATTGTAGTTTTACAGCAGCAGCAAAAGATTATAGCAAAAGTGGACCTTATGAAATGTATTTAGAAAATAACAGAATAAGTGACAGGGTTAACCCTTTATAGGGAACTCAGTGAAATACCTTTGAAAATCAAAAATTTTCAGCCAATAGTGTTAATGGAATCCAAGATCAGACCTTATTATCTTTTTACATTAAAAAACATGGATATTTTGATGGCAAAAATGAATGTCAATGTAATAACAGGAAACGCCAAC
>NW_015156248.1:0-1640 GCF_000732505.1 Cyprinodon variegatus
TTTTGAAAATGAGTATTGTATCCGGATACAACGTTTCAGTATCGATACTTTTTTGAGTATCGATACTTTTAACAACCCTAGAGTATTGTAGTTTTTTTTTTTAGCTGGATTGGTTCTAATGTGACCCAGAACCACTAGAAAGCTGCAAAATCAGCCTTTATCAAAGCTTCACAAATCAGCTCTAACAAATTCCAAAGTTGATTTTAAAGATTCTACTGTTAGTATGGAATAATAAAATAACGGGTTTGAAGTGTTTGAGTGCTGCAGTTTTTAAACTACGGCTGTGGAATATACCTTTAAGCATTTCCCAAATTAAAAGCTGGCAATCCAGCTTTTTCTTCTTTCACACAGTGCAAACGTGCAGAACCTTCGGCAATAGTTTCTGTGCACGGGCCTAAAATGACATGCAGCAGCGGACTACCTACCATTATTTTTTAGAGGTTCTACGCAGTACTTTGGGAGATTAGAAATCACATTTAAAGGTGCAGTCTCCCTGGAGTTGATGATCGTCACATGACCTTAAAAAGATATTCACACCATCAGTTATTTTCAGTAGCTATTATTAGAACACTTCTGTTTGTGTTTGACTGCATGGCCATTTTCTCACCTGAGCTGTCCATTACTGTGAATATAGAGCCCCCTCCGAGCCCCGCGCTCTGCGGGTTTACGATGCTGGTGCACAGAAGCGCAGCAATGGCAGCATCTACTGCAGAGCCACCCTTTTTAAGTATGTCCCTAGAAAAATTAAACATGTCATTAGTATGTGTCTGGTTGATCCTAGACTCTAATAATAAGTTTAAATGTACAGCTACACCAAATCCTTCATCTGTATAACAACCCATCATCTTCATTTGCTATATTGAAATGTTTCCAATAAAATAATCACCATCTTACAAACATTACAAATTATGATTTTCACCACTAGATCCAGGACGCCTTCCTAACTAGGACTATGTTTATACTGCAGGCATCACTCAGATTTTTTGGTGAAATTCCATTGTATTACATGGTTTGTAACAGTTCTAAATATAGGCAACTTGTATCTGATGTTCTGTGTGAACTGCATTCACACAACTTAAAGGTAAAGTTGAGGATTTTCACGATTTAAAAAAAAAAAAAACTCCCCTCTCCACTTAAAAAATAAAAAATGCATGCGAAAGTGTGCACAGGCCCATTTCTCCTTGTGCACACTTTGTTTAAAAGGTACTGTTTGCATCACTCATACAATCTTACTTTTCAAAAGAAGATTTGCAATATTTCCACTGCGTCACTCACCACTGGTAAGTGAAATTGGGGACGAGGATACGTAGGACCTATCAATCATTCAGGTGTCATATCACCAGAATGATTGACAATTAGGAGGACCACCCAGAAAGAGAACATCCTCCACTATACCTTTAAGTGACCTGCATGTGCAGTAGAGGATGCAATAAGGTCACAAGCAAGCATGATCTGTGTTTACGGAAATAAACATGGATGGTATCATTCACAACTTCAGCCAGTGTTTCAATAGCACAATATTTTCAAGATGGTTAAAAATAAAGACTAGGGATGCACGATATTGGGATTTTGGCCGATATCCGATATGCCGATATTTTAAAACTCATGTAGCCGATAACCGATATCGATACCGATGTTAA
>NW_015156249.1:0-1640 GCF_000732505.1 Cyprinodon variegatus
TCCAGCATTCTCACAGCTGTTTCTCAGGAACAGCTAGTTTTCTACTTTCAATAGACTTTGGTTCTCAGCAATAAGTGGGACACATTTCTAAATTTGATTTTGATGCTTTTTAAGGAGGATAATCACTGATGGAGCTGAAAGGAAAAACATCCAATCAATCGATCCACATTTCTCTGGATGAATGAAGCTGAAACTGTGTGCATACTAGCGAGGCATGATGTATCGCTGTTGGCATCAGAATCGGCTGTTATTCATCTTTTTTTTAATAAATAAAATAATTTCTAACTGCTCATAAATATAAACATCAGCGTATTGTTGTTCTATTGTGAACTACAGGAAAGCATTCAATAAAAATAGATGTTTGAGCTCAATTTTGGAAAATACAATAACGGAAATGAAAGCGTTTGGGTGGAGAAACTGTAGGTCCATCAGCCCCCACCCTTAGAGCGCCCCCACCCTTAGAGCGCCCCCACCCTTAGAGCGCCCCCACCCAACCGTCTCTGTCTCCCCTTCAGGTCGGGCGGCATCATCCCCACAGTGGCCCAGGAGCTCCACAGAGCAAACATCCAGCGCGTGGTCCAGGAGGCCCTGCAGCGGAGCGGCGTGGCTCCGGCGCAGCTCGCCGCCGTGGCCGCCACCGTGAAGCCCGGTCTGGCCCTGAGCCTCGGCGTGGGCCTGCGGTTCAGCCAGGCGTTCGTCAGGCAGCACAACAAGCCGTTCATCCCCGTCCACCACATGGAGGCCCACGCCCTGACCGTCAGGATGCTCCACGCCGTCAGCTTCCCCTTCCTGGTGCTGCTGGTGTCCGGGGGCCACGCCCTCCTGGCCGTGGCGCGAGGCGTGGATGACTTCCTGCTCCTGGGACGCACGCTGGACGAAGCTCCGGGAGACACGCTGGACAAGGTACAGCTTTGGGAGCGCGGCGGCAGATGGTGCTGAGGTTACCAGACGCTGATCTCTGCTGGTCCTCAGGTGGCCAGACGTCTGTCCCTCAGGAAGCACCCCCGCTGCTCCACGCTGAGTGGCGGCGAGGCCATAGAGCTGCTGGCCAAGGACGGAGACAGAAGGAGGTTTGGCTTCAGGACACCGATGGGACAAACTCCAGACTGCTGCTTCTCCTTCGCCGGACTGCGGAACCAGATCACCATGGCGATCCAGAAGCAGGAGGAGGAGGAAGGTAAGGAGGCGTCCGGGCGTCTCGCCGTAGACGTCCGGCCGCCGCAGTCACAGCTGGCCTCCCTCTGCAGGCGTACAGGAAGGAACCCTGCTGTCCAGCGTGAATGACATCGCAGCGGCGGCTCAGCACACCATCGCCATGCATCTGGCGAAGCGGACCCACCGGGCCGCCCTGTTCTGCAGAACCAACCGCCTGCTGCCTCCTGATGAACCGACGCTGGTGAGCCGCGGTGTTTCAGCTTCCTGGACACGATGGAATCAATTCACTTTTAAAGGACTTTCAGAATATGGCCAGACTTTTCCTTTAACAATTAATTGATTAATAAATAAGTTGACATAAATTTTAACAATCGATTTATCAGATTAATTATTTTTGATGCTGATTGCATCCAATCGTTGACTTTATAGGATCTGTTCTTCCTGGTTGAGCAGGTAAACAGAACACATGTCTCCAGGAAGTAGTC
>NW_015156250.1:0-1640 GCF_000732505.1 Cyprinodon variegatus
GGCAAAGAGAAAAAT
Source organism: Cyprinodon variegatus (assembly GCF_000732505.1). Taxonomy (NCBI): domain Eukaryota; kingdom Metazoa; phylum Chordata; class Actinopteri; order Cyprinodontiformes; family Cyprinodontidae; genus Cyprinodon; species Cyprinodon variegatus. The sequence goes on from NW_015156250.1 coordinate 16, forward strand.
GCCTCCCATTACTTAATGCTGACTAATGTGACAGAACCAAAGTCGTTATTAGACCCAAACGAAGCCCGGAAGCTCAGCAATATTAGGGAGATTAATCTCCGCCTGTTCGGACACGTTGTTTTCAAACGTGGCCACTTTCCCTTAAGCCTGCAGGATTTAGTGACATCGGTTCCTGCCGTTAACCTGCAGCCGCCGTCGTCACTCTTAACGTTAATCCATGTGCTCAGCTTAACTTCCTTGTTGCGGTGATTAAAACATCGAGTGAGGAAGATGGAGGAGACGTGGCGGCCATTTACCATTTAGACGGTCCTATTAGCATTCACCGACACACACTGCCGTCAGCTGACCTACTGCTGCATTTATCCCACAGCTCTTAGTGCTGACCGTTAAACCTGAACCAGTGTCCTGACCTTCAGCCGGCTCCAAGTCTAAGCCAGATGCTCTGACCTGACTGTGGCCTCTGAGGGCCAAACGCTGAGGCCGGGGCCCCATTTGGATCAGGGAGGGACTTGATTAACCATCTAATGAGGAAGATCCAGAGAGTTTATGTGCAGAAAAGGAGGCACCTATGGAGTGAAGTTTGATCCATAAACATCGAAGCAAAAAAAAAAAAATTAGGAAATAATATTTTTAAAATCTTTGGAATTAAAAAAGGTTTTGAGATCAATTAACTATTTATTTTTTTTTAGGAGCCAATTATGACTTAGACTTAAACAAACTTATTTTCTGTTTGTACACACAAAGTGTATAAAAAACAGCATTTCTTTACATACAGCTTTCGACAGTTTGTGGAATCGTCGAGAGCTGTATTCAGTCGCTCCCTGTAGGTGCATACATGTGGTGGATCTGTTTAGTTTCTTGTGATTGGCTTATACAAGGGAGCTTTACGATTGGTGGCAAACCATTACCTGCTTTAAAAATGCATTTTTGTATAGAGGTACGTCAGGAGAGTCTCCAAAATCCACACACAAATGCAGTGAAGTTTAAAGACCACTGGTGCTTTGTAATTTAATGTATAATTGTTTATGCACCAGGGAATCATGTGCCATGCATGTGTGGATCTTGTCCTGTATGAATCACATTGAGACCAATTTGACTCCATATATTTATTTTACTTTAATGTTGATCTGTTTTGAGATAATTTTTTAGTAATTCAGTTTTTTGTTTCTGGGTAGTTATTTGGGTAAATTAGGTTTAGGCTGTCAATAGTAGGACCAGCATGCATCTGGGCGGCCATATGATTTCTTCCCAGTGAAATATGGGGGAAAAGTTTGTCCTTTTCTGTTTGCTAAAAGAGAAATAAAGCACAAAACTTCAGTTCTAAAGTATGAACTCAATTTTATTCCATTCCTTTTCTTTTTAATCGAAAAAAAAAGAAATACAGAAATTAAACTTAGAAAAAAAATATATTTTAAAAAGCAGAGGTAAAGAGAGAGTACCTTTCGTCCCTCTGTTGCTTAAATTTCCAGTTTTCATTCTATTTTTGAAAAATTCTTTCAAATTTCTTCTTATTAACATATTTTAAAATATTATTTTTTCAATTTTCTTGTTTTGACTCCTCTATCCAGAGGAAAGCCAGAAACACTGATTTTTATTTTTATTTAAGTATTACTTTTGAAAAGTTT
>NW_015156251.1:0-1640 GCF_000732505.1 Cyprinodon variegatus
TTTTTTTTTTTTTACTAAGCAACCATTCTTTACTTGTTATTTAACCATTAGCAAAATGCAACCATTTACATAGTCCTTAACATTTAATAATAAAAACAAAATTATAAACAAAAATGTAATTGAGGCACCATCTAAAAGGAAAATAAAACTTCTGTTTCCCAACTGCTATGGTGGTCTCTGGTTATCAATTTATTTCAGTCTTTAAAAAAAACCTTAATACACTTAATAAAAGTGCCCAGCCTACAGCAATTAACTGTAGATATTTGACTGACAAAAAAATTCTGAATACATTTATTTATTATATATGTATAAATATATAATAAATATGCATTGGTATAAATATTATATATTATTATATTTATACCAATGCAAAAATAAGAGAAAAAAATCAAATAAATAAACAGAATAATAAGTCAGTTTAACAAAAACATAAGCAATAATTTAAATAAGAAAAAAAAACACACACACACACAAAAATATATTGAAAAAAAATGAAAATGTAATTTTGGACTGTAGAGCATTTATTTCAATGCAAGCCTTTGGCTTTATGGCCTGATCTGCTGTAGCATCTGATTTGTTCTGTAATAATTAATCTACAGTGCTGGTGTTTTAAATGTGCTGCAGGTTTCATTGAATCCATGGAGCCCCATACCCTGTTCAGAAAAAGAAGTATATGTTTTTTTTGTTTTTGTTTACAAGGAAGAAAGGCAGACAAACAGGTGATGCTGGGTAAGCACCGCAACATGTAGGCAGGACTCATTATCTAGATATCTGGTGTGAGCAGTGGCAGCTCTTTACTCACAGGAAGTGGCTGCTGCAGCTGCAAAGTTTTGAGAAGCAGGTTCTGAGACGTACTGTTGGATCTCCTGTTGCTTTGGCCAATCATTTTGTTCAAGTCATGGAAAGAGTCCAAAAGCCTTCAGAGAAAAACACACAGATGAAATCGACAGAATAAACAGTGATGAAGAGACCTACAAAGTTTACTTTTTAAAATTTATCTTGTAAAAGTCGATTTAATATCCTTTAGGGATTAATAATGTACTTTTGGATTTAATAGAATTACTGAATTAGGATAACATGCAAATAATAATAAAGATTAATATTTTACCTCCAAAAGTAATATTTTAAACACTCCATTGGTCATATTAAACATTTATCAGCCAATTTATTTCAAAATTGGGGTTTTATTAATGGCATCAGGTTACTTTATCTGATGGAAAGTAAAGCTACATTTATGCTGCAGGCCTTAATGATCAATTCAGATTTTTTTGTGTGAAATCCGGTTGTTTTGCGTGGTCGTTCATGTTAGCTTAACTAACAGCTTGACTGTCCCGCATGTATTAGAGGACGTAATGACGCAACTAGCAGTAAGCGTAAACATGGATGGTAGTGCTGAAGCCCATCTAGCAATCTTTAATTTACATTTCCAAACGGAGGCAGTAGATTAACGACACAATCTTTACAAGAAGAATAAAAAGAAAGACTGCTCTTTGCATTATCGTCTGGGTTGGTTGTTTTTCTTCCTGCTTCTGCATATCAAGATGCAGAAAAGGGACCTTTGCTGAGTGCTGCTGATGCTCAGGACGGATGAATCTGACCTGGGCGTTCACACAGGCTGCATTTGAAAAGATCAGATAGGT
>NW_015156252.1:0-1639 GCF_000732505.1 Cyprinodon variegatus
AAAAAAAAAAAAAAAAGACTGCAAAGCAAAATTGAAAAAGTGTTTATTTCATTAGGTGTGAGACGTTATAGGTTAATTGAAGTGGAGTATAAGGCCTGTTATTATTTCATTTTGTAGCTGTAAACAGATAATAGATACAAGTGGTTTTTAGACAGAAAATGTGATTATTTCTCTTTGTTTCCAGAATTCATTTAAGGAAACCGCTTGCTTCATATTCCAGCAATGGATTTCGGGCTAATTTTGGACTCTTTACAGGAAATAGCATTAATAGCTTAGTTTAAATCACTTATGTATGCTTGGAAGAGAATTTTCTTTCAACCATTTTTTTTCAACCATAAATGTAAAAGTACTCCTAAACAACCTGAATTCTTGTAAAAAAAAAATTAGTTTTTTTGATTGTTACATAATAAATTTAATTCAATTACAGAAATTTTTATTCTATATGCTTACAGACAACATACTGTATAGCTTGAATAAGATCTATATGACAGTAGAAGAAGGCAAAAAGAACTTAAGGGGAAAACAATCATGCCTTAATTTATAGAAAGTTAAGGAAAGGACAGAAAGAAAAAAAAATTAACGTCTCTCACTCTGAGAGGGAGAAGTTCCAGTGAACACAGGGTATTATATTTAAGTAGAGAAAACATGAAAAAGTGTTGAACCTTCCAAGGAGGGTCCTGTCAGCTAAAATGTATCCAAGGGCACACTGATGATTTATCCAAAGGGCTGTTTCCTAAAACCAACATACTGTAGAGGATTGCAGAGGAAGATCTCACCTTCCATTTAGATTTTTTGCATCTTGACCATTCAGCTGGCACACCCCATCACCACAAATGGCAGGGAGCCTGTGCCAGGAAGTGTCTCCTCAAAGTCCCCAGTCAGCATTCAACTCTTCTAACATAACCTACAGCATTACCAAGTGATGCTGGAGCCACTCTGAATGCTTAAAAATATTTTGTTGTTAAATCTATATTTTCTTTTTTTTTAAGACAGAGAATTTACTTTTTCAAAGGGCTAGTGGATTTGGATTGCTTTTCTAACCCCCACATCAACCCTGAAAATATATATCTTTTTAACTAGGTAAAACTGGTTACATGCTCGAAAAACAATGTTAAAAGAATCCAGTGTGGTAAAACGGCAAAAAGGAAATATGTAAGAGTGGAACAGCTCCCCCCTCCCACAGCACTGTATATCACTTCCTCTCTAACATCATCATCATTAACATTTGTTTATCTGTGAAATAAGTAACAAAGATCCCCCACATTTCTTGAAACATGACAGTAGGTTAGACTTATGCAACTCAGAATTTGGATGCCATTACACCAAGTACATCTCAAGTATTTCAAAACAGGGTGTCGTGGGTGTGAACATTTACCTCACTGTCAGCAGCATAGATTGAGGGTTTATAAAATATGCAACAACAAAATGGTGCCATTCCCATGAGATACAATTGCTCTGTGTGAACATGTTTTCTCTTTCCTGAATTGTGGGAGTAAACAGATTTTTTTTCTTTGATTTTCATGAATATTTAAAGTTTAGTCAGTTGAGCATCCATCCATCCATCCATCCATCCATCCATCCATCCATCCATCCATCCATCCATCCATCCATCCATCCATCCATCCATCCATCCATCCAT
>NW_015156253.1:0-1638 GCF_000732505.1 Cyprinodon variegatus
GCTAACCAGTATTTTCGCCCCTTCCCAAAATTACTTCAACGGAAGGTTTCCAGATGGATATGCGGAGCAAATCCATCTGGCGGAGTCAGGTTATGCAAACTGAGGCAAACATCCAAAATACAAAAATACTGTGTAACAGCAAATCAGCAAACATCAGGGAAAACTGACGTGGAGAGCCAGAGATGACGAAGCAACTGACAATCAACATCAAGGAACCAGCACTGAAGAACTGTACAGGGAGAGTATATATGGGAGACGGAACAAAGACTGGGGTAATCAGATTATATGGAGCAGGAGTGGATGGGAGTAACTAGAAGGGAGACAGGGGAAAGGATACAGGCACAAGGGGGCAACAGAAAGTAACTAAAGACTGGCTTAAATATATCAGGAAATGGAAAATAAACCAAAGATCAACAAAATAGAATTACTTAGTTAGTGAAAACAGAAAACCAAAAACTCATGGCACCCTTTATATTATCATGCTAGCATGTGCTTCAGTGCCTATTATTGCATTCAGTGAACAGGAACCTTTGACAGGCTGTAGTTTCTGTTACAATTAAGATGAACTAATTTTGGCCAAAAATGTTTTTAAAAGCAACTACTTAACTATGAAATTTACTTTTGTGACTAAACATTTATTAGCTAAAGAAACTAAAGTGATGGCTAAAACTGAACGGTTCCTTTAATCAAACAGTGGCTGCTTTCAGCAGAAAATGAAGTCAACAGTCTAGTTTTTACGAAAATCGCTTCACTTTTTTCCAGAAGGAGTAAGGATGTTTTTTTTTTAAATAAGTCACCTTTGCTGTCGTATCCCGACCCATCAAATTCACAGCTAATACCTTGAGGTATTGCTGTCAGCGCTTTTATATCTCAATTAAGATGAAAGCATGAAAACAACAATCTAAAAGTCTTTCCCTGCTGAATTCCTCAGCTTTACTGCTGAGTGCCTGCTGAGTTGAAGCAGGGAAACCCAGAGCAATTCAATCCCATCTTTATGCTTCCTAACAATGCCAGCAGAGAAACTAATTAGGTACATTTCACTCATTTCCATGTTAATGTTTTGTTTGTTGCTATTATTGAAAGAGACAAAAGCCAGAGATGCTAATGAAGAGCTTATAATAACACTGACCTAAAGGGAGTCCATTGACAGCTACCCCCTCCCCCCTCCCTCCCTCACTTGGGAGCATTTTTCTGATAAATGTGAGAGTTTAAAAGAGCAGCAGGTCACACTGATAACAACAAAGAAATACACACATAGATTTATAAATTTACTTGTAATTCTGATAACACTTGTCCAAGGAACTCGATTGGATGCAATGTTGAGTTTAATTTGTAAAATCACCTTAATGCTGCATTCAACTGGAGCTTCTAAAGAGATGACTTTCATTGTAACTGATCTGAATTTGAAAAGTGATTCTGCACATATGACAGACAGCATGGAAAGCTTTGAAAATTGTTCATACAACCTAAATACATTAAGAAATGCAAGGTTAAAATCCCAATAAAACAAACTTTAAAATAAAAAAACCCTAAACAAGCTTTGTTTCTATGGGACCTTTAATTCTGTGACACAGTCTAAGGAAGGAGGGAACTTTATATATCGAGTAAAAACACATTTGTGACTCTTTAAGCCTCAGT
>NW_015156254.1:0-1638 GCF_000732505.1 Cyprinodon variegatus
AATAACATGCAACATAACATACATATCAATTTAAACAATTCAAACAAAGATGAAACAACAACGCTTCAAAGATGAAATTAACAAGGACTTGCAAATAGAGGGAGGTTAGGTGACCTCGACACATGGCTGCAGAAAGCATTGATGAATCTGCATTAATACATGCATGCATTAGCTGATACTGATAAAGGAAAAAAAAACGCTAATATCCGCCAAAATATACATAAATCAGCCAGCAAGACATGCAGTGATCTATTTCTACATATTTCTGTCTTGGTGGGTCTGTGATTGTTCTATACCCAAAATAATACTTCTTTACTTAGCCCTGCTTTAAACTGTGTTCTGTGGTTTCTGCTGTTTGATCAGTAATGTTCACTGACCACCATAAGGGTTGGTTATCCTCCCCGCAGCAGTGTATTGCAGTGAGCTTGTTGCAGATATTTTTTAATTATGCTCAATATTGAAGCATGGTCTGCTTTATGTTATTCCATGCCACAATGCAAGAGGGACAATCACCAACTAGCTTTGCGTCTAGATACGGCCGACGTGGTGAGGAAGTGGGGACAAGTTTGTGCGACAACAGAGGGACATGGGGGCGAAAAAGAGTGGGGATCGAGGTGGAAAAAGGGTTCCAGCGTTCTCACGCACCTCACTCTTCTAGCTGGTCCATCTTCACAAGTCGTTTTCCACAATGGTGGTCATACAAACAAAAAAAGCCGGTAAGGTACCAAACAGGATAGTGTAGAACGGATGTAGATTTGACCAATCAGAGGCCTCCTGTCTGCGACACTGTCTGCCGTCACCTACAATATTGAAGAGGTGCATCGGAGTGTCCGCAGAAGGGGCGGCGGCACATTTGCGTTCACTGCGACACACACACAGACGACCTGGTTTCTGAGTATTAATCAGCCTTAAGGGCTTCAAATCACTGCTGGATTTCTACTCAGACTAACCTACACACACGAACAAAACCCTGTGAAAATCAACTTTAGTTATTAGCTGTAATATGACTTATTTAAGTTCGGGTTATTTATTCACATTCACAACACGTCATCTCAAGGCACCTTACAGATACAGTTTAATCAGACCGGTTCAATGTTTATTATATATATAAAAAAAAAACAGATTTAGTATAAAACATTTTAAGAGGGAGACGTACTTATTAAATAGGCTCTTGCCTGTAGAGTTGATTTTAAGGAAAGGCTGCAGCTCACCCTAAACAGGAAAAAAAGGTAGAGATAATAAACACATTTACATTTGATTTCAACAAAGATTTTTTTTTGTGAATTAAATCATTACTAAATTGTTATAAAACCAGACTTAAAGCTACGCTTCAAACACATTAAAAAGATTAGGTGTTGATTCTTCAGTCCACAGCTTCATTTTAAGCCTAGACATGTCAAAGAGGTAGAAATGGGTTAGGCTTCCTGTTCATGAAATGACTTGATTACACAGGAAGCTGCAGTTTGGCTGCTGAGCCCCAAATATTAAACAAACCAAGTGACGTTTCACAGCTTTGATGTTACCGCCCTCTAGTGGTCTTTAGACAGAAACAAGAATTTATTTGGCTCAGGAGAAAAAAGCAAAGTGCCATAAAATACATTTACATTTCTTTTTTAATGGTCATTCTAACAGCAGACA
>NW_015156255.1:0-1638 GCF_000732505.1 Cyprinodon variegatus
AGTAACAGATCCGGTCAGAAGAGCGACTGCAGAAGCAGCAGCCACTGCAGCGGTCACAACAGATATCAGCCTGATAAGAACTACAGTACAAGTACAACGCAATGGGATAAAGTAATTGATACCTAACAAACACTTACCATTAAATATAATTAAGGAATAATTGAAATTGGACGGACGGACGGATGGATGGACAGACAGTCAGACGGACAGACGAGCCTGTAGTTTTCATCTACAGGCTCGTAGAGGTCTGCTTTTGTCGGAACAGGCCCTTAAAAAATTCTCTAAATCCCCCAAAGATACTAGGTTTACAGTTTTGGGGTTTTGGAAGATGACTTCTTAAATATTTTACCACTACAGTCTGAACTGGACAAACACTCCAGAAGCAGATTATTTCTGGCTAGTTCATCAAAGTTAAATTTACTTTGACATTGTTTTCTACCTTTAAATAGAAACTGTGGAGACATCCACATCTTTGGGAAATGTTCCCTTTTCAATGAAGAACTGCAGGTCACGAAAGATTGCAAATGAATCCATTGTGTCATCGGTACTGTTGGAGTGCACAGTTAAGAACAGAGAAAATCAAAGATTTAAACAAATATAATTGTATACAATGTGACATTTTTGCGCATGCTCAGAGCTGTCAAAGTAATAATCAAAAGGCAATTTAACAATTCTTTTATGTATTTGTGTTTTTTCATTTTTAGAATATGCAATAATGACACAAATACAAAGATATACAAAAAGAAACCCCTGCCCCTCAAAAAGACAACAGAATAGAAATGTAAGAAAAACTAAAAATTGGAAGTTATTCTGTTTGCGCATGCGCGAATGAGCATATAGAATGGATTGTGCTACCACTACGGATCGGGTAGTGACAGTAACAGCTGCATTAAATTAATTATAACTCTAACCTCCTCACTTACGATGATTTTGGGCCTTTCACAGCCAGGTGTCTTCTGGATCGGCTGTTAAAATCCAGTTATTCCCACCAATTTAGTGACTTAGGCTAGGCTATCAGCAGAGCTATTAATTATCAACCAAAGAAATATTTATCACTGTTTATTCAAATGTCACCAAAAAGATAGTGAATCCGTCCTTAGTGGTCAACCATTTGCTGTACAAAGCAGGAACGACAAGCTAAAAAAATTTCTTTACTCTAATAATTCACGATTAGAGAAATCTAACATCTATGCAAACACTACACGCTATTAGAAAATAAACACGAGGTAGACTAAATGTGAGGACATTATTCCTAGATATAGCATTCGTGAAAGAATATATAGTGATAAAGGAATCAAATGTTTTAACCACATAGTACAAAAGATACTATTACTCTTTCACATAAACTAAGATTTAAATAAATAATTGTGCTTGATTGAAAGTCTGATAATAGGATGGACTCAGACATCTGCTGGAACTGCAGCCAGGTGAAGACTACCAGCATCTGCTGTGGGCTTTGCAGGTGAAGGAGGCAGAACGGCTGAAACAGAGGAACCTGAACGAGTGGCTTCAGGAGTGGCCAAGCCAAGCCCAGGATTAGATCTCCTCCCTTAAGTCTCAGAAAGCCTCACACTGTCGGAAAATCCACACAGAGCTGCTGGATCGGGTCAACCCCTGTTTATGCTGTAGCGTTTTGAA
>NW_015156256.1:0-1637 GCF_000732505.1 Cyprinodon variegatus
ATCAAAAAAGTACTCCAGAGTGTTGTTCAGCATGGGGGTGAGTAGAAAATGAAGGCTAATCATGTTTTGGGTGTACTATTCCTTTAAGCATTGTGCAGCAGTTTTAGCAGGTATGCCATAACATTTGTAACTGTCTGTATTCTGTTCAATCTGGCAACCAGAAGCACAACAAGATTACGTTCTTTGCTCCTTGTAGCCTTCCCTTTGCTGGTTTGCATTAGCCGCCTCCAGTTATAGGTTTGTTTTCCCTCTGAGACGCTGCTGTGACGTCGACAGAAAAAGGGTCTATAGACTGCCTCACACCTCTGCCTCTGCATCCAAACCTTTCCATCGGCTAATGTATGGATTGGAGACCAGGGAATTTTGTTCCATTAAGTCTTCACACACAGATAATCTGAAGACCTGAAGTTTGGAGGTCTGTACCTATAGACTCCCTGAACAGTATCCCTCAGCATCTGTTTGAGTTGCTATGCTACATTATACACTTCCAAATACCAGACTTGTTGTTCCAACCACCTCATGCTCCATCCACTTCATACATCAAAGCTAAAAACCACTGATTTCTCATTACAGAACTTCTAAGTTTAACGTCAGACCTCCTCAGCATGTAATGTTTTAATGCCATATCCGTTTGAGCTGATCATATAAAATGTTCTCCTGATTCGACTCCCCCTCCTCTCCTACTGAGTCCTGGGAGGTTTGTGTGGATGCAAACGAAGCACGCTGCTGTTACTAGACAGGAATAACCGCCTCAGTCCCTGCTCCTGCTGTACGAGGCGTTACATAACACGACGTCTGCAAATCAGGATGCTTTTAGCAGAAGCTACAGATGGCTTAGAGTCTCTGCTGCTGGATTAATTCACTATACTTCATGCTGCTCTTTTACTTTATCTCCTTCTTGTGATGAAATGCCAACAGAGACTCATATGGAGCAGTTTATTCCATCCTGTCAGGTTTTAACCGATTTATTCTCTGGCACAAAAAGGGAAATGTTTTGTTTTAGATTGTATTTTCTTGTGTGCTCTTTCACTTAGTCGGCGCATTTAGTTTCTGTTACAGCATAAGTCCTTCAATAGCTTAAACCATTCTGTGGGCAACAGTCATAATAGGCAGTGTAGAGTTAGAGGCCATCCTGGTGAGGAAACCAGAAAGGGATTTCTTTTCACAAACATGCTTTGCTATTTGGAATCTTATCATTAAATACTGCTGCTACTGATGTTTATATTATTAAAGGACCACACTGCCAAAAATGTAAATCCAAATCAGTCATTTTTTTCTTAAAATAAGTGCATTTGTTCTAGAAATGATGAGGTAAGTGAAACACTTTGCAAATGGAACAAAAAAATGTACACTTAAAATAAGAAAACACAGTTGGATTGTCTTATTTAAAGTGCATATTATCTAATTATCTTATTTTAAGAGTAAAAGTACTCATTCCATTGGCAAACTATCTCATTAATCTACTCAAATTAAGAGTAAATACACTTAATTTAAGACATTTTTTACTTATTTCTAGATAGTTTTTCCAGTGTTAAAGGACCACGCTGCAAAAAATGTAAATCTAAATAAGTCATTTTTTCTTAGAATAAGTGCATTTGTTCTAGATATGACGAGGTAAGTGAAACACTTTGCAAATG
>NW_015156257.1:0-1637 GCF_000732505.1 Cyprinodon variegatus
AAAAAAAAAATCAGAAAAGGTTGTGTAACATTTTAAGCTCTACATAGGTCTTTTTTTTACCTGGACGAAGTGCAACAATAGCTCTTTGGGTTGTTAAAGTTGTAGACCGCTGGTTTAGAGCAAAGCACATTCATGTGCTAAAATTGCGTAGTGAAAGCACAGAAAAGTATCCTGTTAGGAACCCATTGCATTACTTAGAAAAACGCTGCTCACATTGCTAACGCTAAACACAATCTGACCAAGCTTTGGATATTTTGCAAAGATTATTGATTTAAACAGTAGCTCTATACGAAAATGAAAAAAATTATCCTTCTATCTTATTGGAACAGAAACACTGACTGCTTTATATTCCTCTCATCAGGGAGATGCGAAGGGGGATGAGAAAATTTCTTCCGGAATATAAGAAGGTGGTTTATCGTGCTTACACGGATAAAACCTTCAAGCAGCCAGTCTATCGAGGAGAGCTTCAAGAACACTTGGGAATCATGGGACCTGTTATCAGAACTGAAGTCTATGATCTCCTCACAGTGAGTTTCCTCCTATATAAGGAAAGAAGCACAGAAAATGTATTTTGTTCTTCTCTTTTATTTATTTACCATATTAACTTTCCATTTAGTCCAGACCACATGAACCTAAGATAGAAATAATACTTCTGTTAAAGACAGGAGGATAACTACCTCTGATTGTGAAGAACCAAAGGTCTCCTTCTATGTCTGCTCCTCACACAGATTACCTTTAAAAACAATGCAAACAGGCCCTACTCTCTTCATCTTCATGGGGTATATGACCGAAACCAACAGGCTGGCCTACAAAACAACGGGCCTCCTGCTGTTCCTGGAGAACCTGTTCCTCCTGGAAAGACTCAGGTTTATTACTGGAAAATAAACAAGAAACAAGGACCCTCAGATCCGGAGTTTGACTGCAAGACTGGAGCCTACTACTCCACTGTGGACAAGGTCTGTTGTTGTCTTGAAAATTTAAAAGCTGCTTCCTGAGGCAAACATCCTTACTTCATTTCTTTGTTTTCTTTAGGAAAGGGACATTCATTCTGGTCTGATTGGTCCACTTGTGATCTGTAAGCCTGGAACCCTGCAGAATAACATCAACACCCAGCCAGGTATCCAGGACTTCTCCCTGCTCTTCCACACCTTTGATGAAACTAAAAGCTGGTACCATGAGGAGAACCTGCTGAGGTACTGCGCTCCCCCCTGTCAGGCCAACACAGAGGATCCATGGTACCACACTAGCAATAAGTTTGCAGGTGACTGATTGTGTTTCTAGTGATGTCTGCTGTTACTGTTTGCTGAGGTGTCCATTAACAGAGGAGATGCATGCTTCCCCTCAGCAATAAATGGTTATGTGGCCGAGACTCTACCTGGTTTGATTGTGGCCCAGCATCAGCCAGTGAGATGGCACCTTCTAAACGTCGGAGGTGACAGAGAGTACCATGCAGTCCACTTCCACGGTCTGCCTTTCACTGTCCACGCTACACAAGAACACCGAATGGGGGTCTTCAGCCTTTTTCCTGGTAAAAAAAACACTATTCATGGATGGATGGATGGATGGATGGATGGATGGATGGATGGATGGATGGATGGATGGATGGATGGATGGATGGATGGATGGATGGATGGATG
>NW_015156258.1:0-1636 GCF_000732505.1 Cyprinodon variegatus
TAAGGTACTGATCCAGGCTAAGGTACAAATCCAGCCTAAGGTACCAATCCAGGCTAAGGTACTGATCCAGGCTAAGGTACAAATCCAGCCTAAGGTACCGATCCAGGCTAAGGTATCGATCCATTCATTTCTGAATAATAGTGTTGAATATGCTGGAGTAGCAAAGAAGCTACTTTGCCTCTCCTTACTATTTAACAGTACTTTGTAACCGAAAATTGAATCTAGTTTGTTTTTAATGTTATAAGGAAAGGGAGCAAAAGTTAAAGTGTTTCAATTACTTTACTGGGAAAAGTAGATGAGACATAAGATGTCATACATACATCTGCTTCAGCAGTATTTACTGGCCAGTCCAGGCTCTAAATTAGACATTTCTGCACAGAGTAATGGAAGCAGTGGAAGATGAGGAGCCCACATGTTAGACTCATTAGCTGCCTCTACCGTACCATGTGGGGTTTGATTCACAGCGGGTCCTTGAACTCCAGAGAACCTCAGACGTTTAAAAGCTCTCTCAGTGACATGATGAATGGCCTCTGCCTCCAGGGGAATTATTCAGGGAAATGACGTCATGTCCAGGAGGTCAGGCCAGGTGTATCCATGGAGCTAATCATGGTGGTACCCAGCAGCCAAACACACCCAGAGGACGCTTAACTGGACGCACAGTGAACACATGAACCATGCCAGAGTCCATGTGGGCATTTAAAGGGACTTTACCGTTTTCAAAACTTGCAAGAAGGAGTGTGATACATGCTCCTCTTCTAAAATGCACATCTTAAGCTACATTTTTAGGAAATCAATTCCCTTTTCTCAGTTTCTAGATTTATAGGAATAGAAAAATACTCTAATTGATTTCATTCTGGTATACCAAATGCAGCGCCTAAGAGGGAGGCTCTTGGCTGTGGTTGGTTGTAGGAAGAGACTGAGGATTGAGTGGAATGATAACCTTTGGGTGGAGCTTAAAGTCAGATTTTATTTTTTCAATCCCTCAGGAAGTGCAGCATCCTAGTCAATGTCAGGCCTCCCATAAAACCTGACTCAATTTGGGCTTTAATAAAACCTCATAGAGTAAAATAGATCAAATGTACCTGAAATAATTATATCTATATTTAAGTAGCTCTTCCTTTAGATCAGCTGATAAATGTCTCTGTGTTTTGGTCTTACTGGCTGTACCTTTTTGTATTTATTTATTTATTTATTTATTTATTCAATTATTTATTTATTTATTTATTTATTTATTTATTTATTTATTTATCTTCATTAGTTTATTTTTTATCTCCATAAGTTTATTTCTTACCTGCATTAATTCATCTCTTATCTGTCGTCAAGTTATATTGTTTAATTTTGCAGATTTATAATAACATTTTGACTATATTGCATCTTTCTTCACATTAATCCTGATTCCTATGAGGAAAATATTGAACTGGTGATTCCTTAAGAAATATGAAATATTATTTGATCTTAGAGCCAAAGAACCTGACTAATAAGTTCTTGCTGAAAATCCCAGTTTGTCAAAATGTGTGGAAACTTCCCCTGGATGCAATTAGTTGTTTGAATGTTGCTAAGGAAGAAAATAAAAAATATAAAACGACTAAAGTTCATGACAGCTGATGGACAACCAGACATTTGCTTTAGGAAAATC
>NW_015156259.1:0-1636 GCF_000732505.1 Cyprinodon variegatus
AAAAAAAGTTTAAATTCTGAGATTAAAGTCAGAATTCTGAGAAAAAAAGTCAGAATTTTGAGAAAAAAGGTCAGAATTCTGATACTTTTTTCCCATATTAAACTGAAATATTCAAAAAATCAGTTAACTTTTTTATTTTCTCAGTGGCCCTAATCCTCTTCCTTATTCTAAGAAAAAAAGTCAAAATTCTGAGTTTAAAATCAGAATTCTGAGAAAAAATGTCTGAATTCTGAGATTAAAGTCAGAATTTTGAGAAAAAAAGTCAGAATTCTGAGAAAAAAAAGTCAGAATTCTGAGACTTTTTTCCCATATTAAACTGAAATATTTAAAAAATCAGTTAACTTTTTTATTTTTTCAGTGGCCCTAATCCTCTTCCTTAAATAATGGCTAAAACAAAACAAATACCAAATTGCCCTTTAAAAATATCCTCCACCCCAAATAAGCCCATGTGTACTAAAACATTTATTAAATACACTTCCCTCTTTATTCTCACTACAACATGAAACTTTTAAGTCTAGGTTAGTTTAGAAAGAGAGAAAAACGCAGCCCAATCCAAACTTAGCCCTTTGGACAGCAATGTAATCCCTCCCAGGAGCAGAGTGAGCACAGGGAGGGAGCCAAGCGGGCTGCTAAATGCTCCGGCTTCAGAGGGACGATGGTGGAGGGCTGGTAAAGATGGCGGCTCTCTCCGAGGATGGGAGGTACGGATTAAATTGTGGCCAACAGGGCGTCGAGAGAGTCTCCGTACTGCACGTCAAGTTGACCGAAACGGCGCTGAGAGCCATAGAAAACTACCAAAGTAGTACGGTGAGTTAAATAAGACATTAATTTCTGTAAATATGGCAGCTGGTTGTCTCTGGCTGACACCGCTTCTCCCGACTGCCACGCACAGCTAAAGCTAGGAGGTTAGCTAAACTGTTGACAGGGCGACTTTCTGCTTCTTTTTTTCATTAAACTAGGTTTGTGTCGTTCGATTTATCAGCTGGTATTAATAGACGAAGATCATATCTTACGATCTAGTCAGGTTTTCAGAGCTGACAATTATTTAAAACTCTATAAATTATCTTAGTTAAGTTATTGACACTCTTAATTAGCGTTAGCTCTGCGTTAGTCAGAATCCCCCTTGACTAGTTAACCTAGCTCTTTTCCTCTCTACTCATTCGACCTAACTTAGTTACAAAATTAGGAAACGAAGAGTTTAGATATCGTAACTAAAGTTTACGAGTTTCTGGTTTGGTTAAATTACAAAATAAATAATTTAACCAACTTGGTATCTAATTCATTTCAGTTGTGATTACAGGAGTACACAGTGCAGAAGTAATGTGTAATTGTGTATACACCAAAACCCCCCAATTATACTTTATTTAGATTTGCTGGCCTTTTTAAGCATGTCCGTGGTTGGTCAGGTTACCATATGGTTTCAGCTAGCTGGAAAACCCAACACCGCTGCCTGGTAGGGATATGGAGATCCTCCTAGACTAGGCTCATCCTTTTTATAGCTGTTTAACTTAATCAAACAAGTTTTTATAAATACATTTATTTATATATATATATATATATATATATATATATATATATGTGTATGTGTGTGTTACTATTCTGTTTTATTTTAACATCCTCAGTCACACCTGGCAAA
>NW_015156260.1:0-1635 GCF_000732505.1 Cyprinodon variegatus
GCCTGTGAATCGTGATTCGAATCGAATCGTGACTTCTTTGGCAATACCCACCCCTAGTTCCTACTCTTGTCCTCCAGCGAAAGGTGCTGTCCCTGTCCCAACCCCGCAGGAGTCCCTCCCTCTCAGCGCTGCAGTCAGAGCCACAGCAGGTTTGCCCTCACACATGAGGCATGCACCCTCGCGGGAGCGAGCGGGATGTAAATGCAAAATGTTATTTGGTCTAAAATAAATAACTGAATTTGAGGTTTTATATTAAATAACGGCATTTGATTCACACAGCAACAGTCACTTAATCAACTTGTCCATTGTGTTTTCCTCTCTAAGATAATGATTCGTAGGCTCCTTAGTGGATACAAGGGAAAAAAGAAAAAGTAAAAAAAAAAAAAAAGTGGCCTCAAAAATGCACTCAAAGGGGAACGCCAGTTTTTTTACATTGGGCCCTTGATTTTACATTATTATTACATCATGTTCACTTTAGTTTGTGCCTTCAAGTCATTGCCCATAGGAAGACGTTACTTGGTTATAACCTAACGGAATATCTTCAGAACAGCTCCAAATGACACAAAACTCATGGGTGAGTAGAACATGATGAAATAGCGTAAAATCAAGGGCCCAATGTAAAAAAAAAAAGACGCCATTCCCCTTTAAGTGGGTTACACCAGGGTTAAAAATGTGCAAAACCGCTGAGGGTCAGAGACTCTCCCACCACAGTCTCCTAAAATCCTGTGGGAAACACTGCAGTATTTTCTCAGACCGTCTCATCGAATCTGAATGACGGATTTTTTAAATACCGTGGGAAATTGTACGCCACACTTTTCAGATTTTATCAACATATTTCCTTTTGATTCCATTTTCTATTGTTGCTCCACATTTCCTGTTGTTTTTTGTTAAAACATTTATTGAAATCTTTGGTTTTAATTTGACCAGATGTGGAGAAGTCTCTATAACCAGAGTTTTTAGGCTAAATTATCTGGTTTTAAAGTAAATTTAACAAACCAGGTCAAAAGTGCAGAGAAGTGAGCTTTGGACCTAGATAAATATTTCCACCTCCATGTTTTCTCTTATTTTCTACTGACAGCCACATTCCTTTAAGACTTTACTATATTTATAAAGCAAAAGAGATGAGATGAGATGGTTCAGTTGATATCAGATGATGTCTGATCAAACTGACTGAAAATAAACCAACATCTGAAGGAGAGGGACTCACCCGATCGCCTGGTCGCACCATGGGCTCCTGCTTGCTGCCCAGTTTGTGCAGGATGTTGTAGGCCAGCTTGATGCTGCGGGACCACAGCTTCCCTGCAGGGAGGGGAAAATATGTTCACAGGAGGTGAGAGCGTGTCTTTGTGCTCCACTTTGGAATTACAGTTAAATAAGGAGCATGCATCAGTCAGGAAAGTTCACTATCAATCTACTTTAGATCATCCTGCTCTGTATGAGAAATCAATTTACTACAATCTAAATCCTCTAACAACCTGTTAAAAACACCTGAACACTGACCTTTGCTTCCTCTCACCTTTCATCTAAACATGGTGGGCAGTCATGGCGGTAGAACGCACAGCCTCTGAAGACCTCAATCACTACCCAAAATATCCAAATTAATTGCAGGATAATAAAAAAAAAACGTTAAAACAA
>NW_015156261.1:0-1634 GCF_000732505.1 Cyprinodon variegatus
TGCAAAACCCTGTTTAAAAGTATCTGTTCTCATAGCTCATAGAAGCTTACTCTGTCCACATACAGAGGACACTATATAGTGAACTTTATAGTGAACTCAGTTAACTGACCGTTCAGACAGAAGATCACTGCTTTTTGCTCCATTGGTCACATAACTCCTCCTCCACTGCGCTGTGCCTGCGCCATCTTTGTTATTTATCGCTGCTGTCGGGTAGCGAGCGACAGCAGGACGCTGTGACAGTAAATCCCATAATGCTTTGCGAGGTGAGTTCTCTGTGCAAAGCATTCTGGGATATATCTGTCTCTTCTGAGGCCTTTCTTGTCTTCTCATACACTTCGTAGACACTTTTTCTCTTACAACCCTTTGGCCATTTTCAAAGAACCGCGGTGAGAAAGGTGAGCTTCATTGACTGTCTGAAACCGTAGCTCACCACAGATATACGCCTAAAATGCACAAGCGCAGAAAAAGAGCAGGTAGGACGGCCTTATGTAAACATTTCACCAGAATGATTGACAACTAGGAGGACCACTTAGATAATCCATCCGGAAATAAGATCTTCCTCTATACCTTTAAGTAAAATTTTGTATTAATCAATTTCTGAACCACAGCGAAGAAAAGTTTATTTTGCACGGTCAGAATAAAAGTAGCTGAAAGCTTGATTTTTAAATCAGAACCAAGTTTTCATTTCATTTAGAGATCCAGGTAACCCGGGTGTGAAAGGCAGAGAGGCTGAGAATCAAAGCTGCATCTGATCGAGTGTGAACTTACATGAGTTTTACTTTTTTAAACTGATTTGATGTAATAAATGAACTTTTGCTCCACTGCTGTTTGCACGTATGTTATAGGTGTAAGCAAAGGCTTTATCTTCAGAATATTTTAAATAATTCCTGCATTTCTTTAAGATATTTTAATGATACAGGCCTTGTTAGCACTTACTCACACCCTTTACTGGTATTATGGTGTCAAAAGTTAGCAGGAAAGTTTCAGTATTTTTTTAAAACTAAATCTGTTACTCAGGCTAGTGCACCACCCTGATAACTCTAAGACTGTTTAACGACACCTATGGAAAAGAATAACAGCTTAACTCTTGATTAACAAAAACTTAACTTAAGTTTTTTACAGTTTCACCCATGAAATCAAATTACAACTGTATGATTTTCAGAAGACTTTGTCAGAATTCAGCACAAAACAGATTGAAACACTGCAAACCGCTCTCACTGTCCGCCGAAGTTAGAGGCAGAAATAAGTACAGTTTCAACAAAATCTTAAATCTCAGGCCTAAAGTCAAATAGGCAACTTTCCCCCTGTAGGTCTTGATGGTAAATTTGATTTTTTTTCCCCCTGCACCGTTGTTCTGCTGAGGCCAACTGGGAGGTCAAGGAGACAGAAGCAGACAGATAAAACAAATGTAGAAGGACTGATCTATAAATGCTTTCTATGTTAGAAAAGGTAACAGTAAACCAGATCCACAGGGGGGCTCTGTCTGGGAAGAAACAGTTGATCAGAAAACCTGAGCCACTCTAATTAGAAGCTTTATCTAAAAGGAAAGTTTTAAGCCTAGCCTTAAAAGTAGACAGGGTGTCTGCCTCACGGACTAAAACTGGTAGTTGGTTCCACAGGAGAGGAGCCTGAGA
>NW_015156262.1:0-1634 GCF_000732505.1 Cyprinodon variegatus
AAATTTATGTTTCACTGAACTGACTCACATCCTCGAGTTGAAATGCCAGTAACTCAGAAAATTAAGTTGAAATTACAAAACTCATTATGTTAATTGGAAGTAATTTATAGAAAAACGTTATGATAACTAATTGAGAGTATGACTTTTAACAGTGGGTGTCTGCTTCACAGCCTTATGCTATGATCAGACAGCACGCTACAGAAGTAGCTGAAGTAGCTGTTTTACATGCAAAGTCTATGGTTGACGCGCATCAAGGCGCATCCAAAGGTAGCGTGACCAGATTTGGGTTTCTGAAGAGATGGACACTTTTTTGGGGGGGTTGCTGGGCAGCAGACTGGACCGGACAAGGCGTTCGAACCAAGCCATAAGCTGGTCCTGGCTCGGAAAGGCAGGCGGGGGGAAGGCCTATCCTTTCCTGGGTTGGGTTTTGTTGCTCTGTCCCCCGCTGGCTCTCCCTCCCCCTGTCCGCCAGAGTTCCGGTGAACTCACGGCTCGGTTGGTGCCCGGTGTGTTTCTGCTATGTGCTGCTCTGTAGTCGACCAAAATCCAAGAGGATCCCAGACATTTTTTAGGTATAAAAAGTAGAACCTGTCCGGGAAAAAGAGGACGTCTGGTCACCCTCTCCAAAGGTCTTGTTGCGTGATTCGAGCAGCAGAAGCAGCTCATCTTGACGCATCTGAGCAGCTGAAGCAGCGCCTCATGAGCTCGACATGCCACATCAACCAATCATAGAAGTTGATCTGGGAGCTGGTAGCACTGCTCATGCAGAGAACTATGAAAACTCCTCTGGAACAGTTTATAAATACCTAAATTATTGTGTGCAGCTTGGAATACGTACACGTAAACAGCTTACATCTACTTCCAGACACCACTAACAGTAACGGAAAAATATGATCTTTATGAACTGACTGCAAAGAGGATGTTTTGAGGTGGACTTTCTCATTTATAAGCATAATATAGCTACTCTTTACCCACTTAAAACAGCAAATATAGCAAAGCCGCTCTCTGCCAATGAACACAGGAGCAGAAGAAGCATCAGACGCTTCTGGACACACTTTACTGGACATGCTTCAGGAGCAACAAGGATGCTTTTGAGAAGCATTGGATCTTAATGTGTAAAAGCATAAAAAATAAAGCAACAGGCGCTTTCTTTGCTGCTTCTATCGCGTGCAGTCTGAACGTAACATTAAGCTGATAGGTGGGGAAACTTGGGAGGATCGTGATAATATCTGCCTCCCTTTCTAATTCTAGGAACTTCGTACTTGTATAAGACCACAGGTAGGAGAGAAATTTGACTAAGCTGTGAAAAACAGAATCAACTCTATCATCATGTGTAGTATATAAATATCTGGCTGGCTTGCCAAATATGGAAGCAGTTGTACTGCGTTATGTAGTCCTGTTTCTGACCTTATGCTCGCTTAGCAACACAGAGAATGCAGCATGTAAACAGATTTTACAGGCTGGGAGTCACGCACAAATCTTGGCAAAAACAGGGTTCTTACTGGCTGACTCGCACGCAATCAGGTCATAAGCTAAGAGATTTCCAGGAAGAGCGTCCAGTCGTGCACGTGCATCCACTGTGTGGATGCACGTGCACGACTGTGTTCTTAGCTTGTATTATTAATGAAACAAGA
>NW_015156263.1:0-1634 GCF_000732505.1 Cyprinodon variegatus
TCTCAGGCTCCTCTCCTGTGGAACCAACTACCAGTTTTAGTCCGTGAGGCAGACACCCTGTCTACTTTTAAGGCTAGGCTTAAAACTTTCCTTTTAGATAAAGCTTCTAATTAGAGTGGCTCAGGTTTTCTGATCAACTGTTTCTTCCCAGACAGAGCCCCCCTGTGGATCTGGTTTACTGTTACCTTTTCTAACATAGAAAGCATTTATAGATCAGTCCTTCTACATTTGTTTTATCTGTCTGCTTCTGTCTCCTTGACCTCCCAGTTGGCCTCAGCAGAACAACGGTGCAGGGGGAAAAAAAATCAAATTTACCATCAAGACCTACAGGGGGAAAGTTGCCTATTTGACTTTAGGCCTGAGATTTAAGATTTTGTTGAAACTGTACTTATTTCTGCCTCTAACTTCGGCGGACAGTGAGAGCGGTTTGCAGTGTTTCAATCTGTTTTGTGCTGAATTCTGACAAAGTCTTCTGAAAATCATACAGTTGTAATTTGATTTCATGGGTGAAACTGTAAAAAACTTAAGTTAAGTTTTTGTTAATCAAGAGTTAAGCTGTTATTCTTTTCCATAGGTGTCGTTAAACAGTCTTAGAGTTATCAGGGTGGTGCACTAGCCTGAGTAACAGATTTAGTTTTAAAAAAATACTGAAACTTTCCTGCTAACTTTTGACACCATAATACCAGTAAAGGGTGTGAGTAAGTGCTAACAAGGCCTGTATCATTAAAATATCTTAAAGAAATGCAGGAATTATTTAAAATATTCTGAAGATAAAGCCTTTGCTTACACCTATAACATACGTGCAAACAGCAGTGGAGCAAAAGTTCATTTATTACATCAAATCAGTTTAAAAAAGTAAAACTCATGTAAGTTCACACTCGATCAGATGCAGCTTTGATTCTCAGCCTCTCTGCCTTTCACACCCGGGTTACCTGGATCTCTAAATGAAATGAAAACTTGGTTCTGATTTAAAAATCAAGCTTTCAGCTACTTTTATTCTGACCGTGCAAAATAAACTTTTCTTCGCTGTGGTTCAGAAATTGATTAATACAAAATTTTACTTAAAGGTATAGAGGAAGATCTTATTTCCGGATGGATTATCTAAGTGGTCCTCCTAGTTGTCAATCATTCTGGTGAAATGTTTACATAAGGCCGTCCTACCTGCTCTTTTTCTGCGCTTGTGCATTTTAGGCGTATCTCTGTGGTGAGCTACGGTTTCAGACAGTCAATGAAGCTCACCTTTCTCACCGCGGTTCTTTGAAAATGGCCAAAGGGTTGTAAGAGAAAAAGTGTCTACGAAGTGTATGAGAAGACAAGAAAGGCCTCAGAAGAGACAGATATATCCCAGAATGCTTTGCACAGAGAACTCACCTCGCAAAGCATTATGGGATTTACTGTCACAGCGTCCTGCTGTCGCTCGCTACCCGACAGCAGCGATAAATAACAAAGATGGCGCAGGCACAGCGCAGTGGAGGAGGAGTTATGTGACCAATGGAGCAAAAAGCAGTGATCTTCTGTCTGAACGGTCAGTTAACTGAGTTCACTATAAAGTTCACTATATAGTGTCCTCTGTATGTGGACAGAGTAAGCTTCTATGAGCTATGAGAACAGATACTTTTAAACAGGGTTTTGCA
>NW_015156264.1:0-1632 GCF_000732505.1 Cyprinodon variegatus
GTTTCTTAGTCCTCTCTTCTTTTGTTGATATATTGTTCCCCGTGTTTGTTCCTGTCATATCAGGCACCCTCATCTGCTCTGTTTCATCCTAGCAGTCAAGCATCGGTGCATTCACTCACCTGTTTTTCATCCTCCAGTCACTCTCCACACTATCTATACTCATCAGGACAGCTCTTTTTATCCTGTTTCCTCTGTGCATTTGGATTTTGGTTATTTAAATTCACCTGAACAAAGCATTGCCTGCCTCATGCTTGCATTTGGGTCCTCAGAAATTACAGCTTAGAATAGTTTTGGACAAATTATACATATGCATAATCTCAGAGAAGACACTTAAGTCTACAATAAAAAAAAGTAGTTTTATGTTTGAAGCAATTAATTGTGAACTTGGTCAATGGCCTTGACTCACACAATGTTGCTTCAATTCCAAACAAATGCCCCAAAACATTACAAGTAAAACAGTTATTACACAAAACAGTTTTTATCAAATGCATACTTTGACCTATTCTTAAAATAGAAAATGAAACAACCCAATGCCCAAAGACACATCTATAAAAAGTATTTTCTAGGTTGCCTTTGCATGTCTAATGTCAAGACCCCTGAAAGTTCAGCATAAAAGGCCAAACAGCATTTTCTACCACAACTTCTACCACACATCTAATTTCTACCTTCACAGGGCCACTAAATGTAGTGCAGACGTGTTTTTTTTTATGCCAGATTCATACCATTATAATAAATAATATCACACTGTCCAGAACCACATAAAGTGCCTAATCAGTCCTGAGCTAGCTTGGGTCCTTCGCTACCACTTTTCATGTGGTGGATGCTTTAATACTGCTTTATTTGTATTCTTAAAAAGTCATCCATGTTTCCATCTGTTTTGGCAAAAAGCAAATATTGATATGCAAAGCTGAGGTGATAACCACTGAGGTCCAAAACGTATCAAACAGAATCGGTACGAGGGTCTTGGTTTGAAGGAGGTCGATTAGAAGATGGATGGGTTGTAATATTAAACACTTCTTTCATATATTCAGGAGAATCAGCTAATGAAAAACCTTGGCTCAGTGGGAAAGGGGTGGAGTTTTGTGTGGTTTGGTTTGGGTTCATGGGTGACAGCGGTTTAATGAAGATATCTATCTAGTTTAGGATTTGGGAGGGAGGTAGACCCGAGATGTCCATATTTGTGGAGTTAAGCGGGAACCCTTTCTCTGTGTACGTGTGTTTGGGGATGAGTTTAATGGGAGGGTCGATATGAGTTGGGGTTTTGGTGAAGGATGATATCGTGGGTTTCCCCTTGTCCTGCAGAAGTTGGCAGGGAGGGCTTTTGGGTTGAAATACTTCTCTGAGCCAATTTCTCATTACCTATGTCAGAGGTGGAGCTGAGTGAGGCAGCCGCATCATGGTTGTTGTTCCTCTATGTTCTTTCTTTAGGGTAAAGGCAGATGGTTGATGGTTCACAGAACAAGCCCATTAAACTGATAAAACAAAAAACATCTTCCTTGAAGGTTGTCCTTTATGCCCAAAAAAATTTATAATGATAAAGCACATTATTGATAAGCTCAGGTGAAGCGGCAAGAACGTTTTACTAGTATTACAAGTGTTATCTCCACAAAAAAAAAAAAAAAAAAAAAAAAA
>NW_015156265.1:0-1631 GCF_000732505.1 Cyprinodon variegatus
TGCTTATCAAATATGATACAATTGGTATTAAAGTGTTAAAACCCTCTTCTTATCTTGAAGTTTCGAGATGTCATCTCAGCGGTCAGCTTCCAGCCTAGATTTCTTTTCGTTTGTTCTTATTTTTTCCTCTTCTTTTAAAAGGAAAACTCGCCCTCAATCCATTTCTCAGTCCAGTACTTCTGCCAGATGGGGGAGGGTTGGTCCTGGTGGCTATGTGCGACCCTATACTCTGATTAATAGAGTAGGTGAGGGCAAAGGTGCAATGCACACCCCCATTCATTACCTCATTAGGATGGCTCGCAGCGAAAGGTGATTTCTCTCATTATGTCTCAACGAAGAAGGCTGAACTCCACACGCTGAGCCATTGAGCGGGCTTTTACCCTCCACTAATGTCCAGATCCCAACCACTGGTCTTTTTAAAGTGTTCTACATAATGTCACATCACTATATACAGCGACTGACAGTAGGAGAGAAATTCAACCTGATGATCACTGACAAACAGCAACTCGTGACTCCAGCTTTGCTGTAGCTGAATAATACTCCAATTATCTATTCACACGAGCTTCACAGGATTCACTTATATGTAGGAGCGCAGTCTGTTTGTCTGGATGTGTTTGTTTCCACGCAGACACATTTTATGCTTATGGCTTCCAAGGTGCAGCTATATGTTTAAATTAGAGTGCTATTCAAGGTAATTGAGACTGTAATGTTTGTGAGTTGAGATCCCGGTTTGGTTTGTTTTCCATTTATAACTTCCTAACCTGTCTTGTCTGATAATTTGAACTCTTTCATTTGAGACTTTCAAGCTACAGAAGTGCAGCATACGGCAATGTTCCTATTGACAGTAACGTCTCTAGTTAAAGAACTCTAATTATGCAAGTTGTTCAAACAGCACAAAGGTCTCGTTGCACAGAAATGTGTATTTTAAAATACACAATCTGAGAGGCAGACAATAACGCCATGAAAAAAAATGATTACAAATTAAACTTGATCAAAATTTTACATTAAATAAAAAAATATGGTAAGTTATCAAGGATCCAAAAGTTGCGTGATCTTGCAATATTCAAATATAGTTTTTGTTCATGCAAAGTTGTTTGCGGTTGGTGATTTTGTGACAGCTGTTATGGTACAAAGATGAGTGCTTTGAACTTGACACTATGTCTCCGTTTGAGACTTTTTAATTTTCAATCCAGACAGGAAGTAGATCTTGAGTTGCTCTCTGGTTGTTTCTGGTGTCACTAGATAACAACTGAGTTTTCTATTGGCAATAACTGCAGACTTTAGTATTGAAGAAGCCTCCTCCGCTTTGAAATGATCGCACTCTGGCATGAGTCAAAAATGAATTGTAGGTGCTGCTGTAATACCACAAAAGGCTAACTGTTCCGTCGTTAGCATAATGCTGGCATTGGATTTTATGCTTCCCATCAGGTCTAAGCAGTTTTTAGAGAACGGTTGTTCTGTACTTAAAGTTTAAAGGTGCATATGCTTTCATCTTTGTCTAGATGCATACAAAGTTGTTCTGAACGATTACTGTGTCCTGCTGGTGTATTATTGTTTTTTTTTCTGTGTGTAAAACTTCAATTTTGCTGATTTGCTGAAGCTTGTCATGCATATTTAGCTTACTGCAGCTC
>NW_015156266.1:0-1631 GCF_000732505.1 Cyprinodon variegatus
ACTTTCCTGTGTTCTTCTGAAGAACATACTTGGCGAGGACACAAGTCCGTACTCACGTTCTAGTGAATTCAAGGCCAGAGGGCCCTGTCTGTTAGCCATGCTAATGTTGCTAAATGTGCTAAAAATAATGCTAATTAGTTTAAAAGATGTCATCAGGTCAAGTTTCTACGCTGCTCTTCTAAAATCATATTTAATTGCATCATCGCTTCCATTAAGAAACGACAAAAAATAAACCCATGGCTGAAAGTAAAATAAACAAACAAAAAAAACTCAGTTAATTTACTCTGTAGCGTTCATTATAGATCTGCATGAAATATTTCTATGAGGGCTCCTCTCACACTCAGAGATAGAGCGCCGGCAGCTGCACCGCTTCCAGCTGCTGATGCTGTCCGGGATTATCTCAGTTCCCTCTGAAGGCAGCAAATAAATGCAGCGAAATTAAAAACAAAGGCGACAGTAAGATGGAGAACCTGGAGAAACTGTGGAGGTTAGAAAGCCTCAGACTGAACATTTCATATGGAGTAGAGACACAGCAGCCTCCAGAGAAACCATCATCATCATCATCATCCTCACCATCATCATCATCATCACCATCATCCTCATCATCACCATTCTCATCATCATCATCATCACCATCATCATTATCATCATCACCATCCTCATCATCATCACCATCATCATTATCATCATCACCATCCTCATCATCATCATCATCATCACCATCATCATCACCATCATCATCATCATCATCATCCTCACCATCACCATCATCATCATCATCACCATCATCATTATCATCATCACCATCCTCATCATCATCATCATCACCATCATCATCACCATCATCATCCTCACCATCACCATCATCATCCTCACCATCACCATCATCCTCATCATCATCACCATCATCCTCATCATCATCCTCATCATCACCATTCTCATCATCATCACCATCATCACCATCACCATCATCCTCATCATCATCACCATCATCATTATCATCATCACCATCCTCATCCTCATCATCATTATCATCATCACCATCCTCATCCTCATCATCATCCTCACCATCACCATCACCATCACCACCATCATTATCATCATCATCATCATCACCATCACCATCACCATCATCACCATCACCATCACCATCATCATCATCATCACCATCACCATCATCACCATCCTCATCATCATCATCCTCATCATCATCACCATCATCACCATCATCATCATCATCACCATCACCATCATCATCATCACCATGC
The DNA here is from genome assembly GCF_000732505.1 of Cyprinodon variegatus. Taxonomy (NCBI): domain Eukaryota; kingdom Metazoa; phylum Chordata; class Actinopteri; order Cyprinodontiformes; family Cyprinodontidae; genus Cyprinodon; species Cyprinodon variegatus. Next base: position 1,269 of record NW_015156266.1, read on the forward strand.
TCATCATCATCATCATCATCACCATCATCATCATCCTCACCATCACCATCACCATCACCATCACCATCATCATCATCACCATCCTCATCATCACCATCATCACCACCATCATCATCATCATCATCATCCCTGAGGCTATAAAGGAAAAGTCTGGTCAGCAAGGAATAATCAATGGATCATTATTTATATCTTAAACCAACCATTGGCGCTGATGAAAAAACAGATTTTATGACAGGATTTTTTTTTTATAGAAATTTTCTAACTTTTGAGACATACAGGTGCTGGTCATAAAATTAGAATATCATGAAAAAGTAGATTGATTTCAGTAATTCCATTTAAAAAGTGAAACTTGTATATTATATT
>NW_015156267.1:0-1631 GCF_000732505.1 Cyprinodon variegatus
AAAAATAAGTAGTAAAGTAAAGTAAAAATATCAGAAAAATCTACTTGAGTACAGTAACGAAGTATTTGTACTTCGTTACTTCCCATCTCTGATACAGACACACTGGTCAAGTTAACTCAAGGCTAATGATACAAGATGTTCTCAAAAACTAAATAATTGTCCTACTGTAGAAGTTTACAATTTTTTTCCTTTCTTTTTAATGCATTCCAAAGCTTAATACTGCTCTAAAATCACATATTCAGATAGGAAACATGCCAGGTAGCTAATTCAATATAACAAAAGACTGCTTAAAAATGTCTGAAAAGTTCAGTTGTAAATATCACTTATGGTGATCTGAAGGGTTATTGAGAAGGGACGATCATTTCAAATTAATTTCCTTTCCTAGCTGAAAGTGTTGGTGCAACAACTATGGGAAGCCTGAGGCAACTGTGCAGGACATTTCCACAGAGGTTCATTTGGAAAATAGCTATCAAAGGCAAAAACTAATTAGACAAAGTGTATGTATCCATGAGTGTGTATGTACATCAGGGTATATGCGTTGTAGGGCAGGTTGATATTCACCTAGCCAGCCGTAAGAGCAGTATTGTGCAGCCAAGTGCAGTAATTTCTTTGATCATTTTTAATGGCCATTCTTTCATGTGAGGCTCTCATACACATTCCCCTGCAGGTGTCATCTTATTCCTTCAGTTTTGAGATTAGTATGCGGCAGGCAATAAAAAGCCAGACCATTACACTGTGCACCACACATGCATAATCTCAACACAGTGGGATCATTACCTTTTCAAAGGATGATATCAGCTCACAGTCTGCAGAGAGACACAAAGAAAGCGATACAGGCTAAGCAGATGAAAAAGCCCAAAAGGAGACAAAAGAAAGCAAACGACAGCTGCACTTTGGGATGGAAGGATTGGAAAATGTTCCATAAATTGACATTGGAAAAGGTGGAAGAGAGACATGAAGGCAAAGACTTATGATTCATTTTTCTGTGAAGACTTAATCAAGACTCTGATGGCGAAATTATGTAAAAAGGCTAGCATTATTATTTCGTAGCATTTGGGTTAATTTTTTCTGTACAGTTCCCATTTCATGCATTTATCTCAATGAACACTGTAAATTTAAATATTTGCAAACAAACAAGGGCCAAATAGATGCCTCACATTGCAGAACTACAGCCATATATAACCATTATCATAACAGCAGTTTTAGCAAAAACAAAAAAGAAAACATTGCACAATATGCAATTTGCAGGGCAAATACTTAAAATAATATATTCGATAATACTAACATAGTGAGAAGCAGGTCACCTGACCTCTCATACTGCATCAAACGTGGTGGTGTTAATATGGTATAATTCTATGATTAAAGAACTCAGGCTGCTCTTAACTTACTCTCTGCTCAGCCAAAAAGCTTAGATCTGATTAATTTAAAAAGAAGCAGTCAGTCGCTTCATTTGGATGGGATTAAATCTATCTGAAATTAGAAAGTAAAAAAATGTTGGTGTTGTTTTTGATCAGGACCTGTAATTTAAATCCCATATCAAAGAGGTTTCTAGAATTTTCTTCTTTCATCCGCAGAATATTGTAAGAAGTTGAAATATCTTATCCAGGGGTGCTCCTCAGAAACCAGTCCAT
>NW_015156268.1:0-1630 GCF_000732505.1 Cyprinodon variegatus
GATATCAAAAAAGTACTCCAGAGTGTTGTTCAGCATGGGGGTGAGTAGAAAATGAAGGCTAATCATGTTTTGGGTGTACTATTCCTTTAAAGTATAAGAACAATGAATGATTAGATCAAATAAAACCCAAATTAGTGAATGGTTTTAAAATAAACTGATCCCAAATCAACATTGGTGGACTCGTAGGGCTATCAGCTCTGTTTTCTTTTCATTTAAATTTAAAGAGTTTAGGGCCAACCAAGCTTTAATGCCCTCTAATCAATCCAAATGAGGCTTTGGTAGAAAGGCCGGCCTGCTTTAAGGGCTAATGGATCTGACAATTGTCAGCCTAGAAATGGAAAGTAGTCCAATATTTTCTACCAATAAATAAAGGTTAAAAAAAGGGGAGGCCCTAAATTCAGCCCTGCGGGACCCCAAGGGTGCAGGAAGAATCAGTGTCCTCAATTTTGACACAGAATGATCAGTCAGCCAGATAAGATCTAGAACCATTAGAGTGGTGTGCTAAATGCATGCTAAATGATTTAGACATTAAAATCGAAATATTAAAAGTTTTGGTCCCCAGTGTCAAAAGCAGCGGTTAGACTTGCACAACTTTTTTTTCCAAAACTTTTCAATTTTGTTTTGTACAGCTCTCATGACATTTCCATTTCCTAATGTGCAGAAAGCAGTGATCAAATGTAAACAATGTGGGAGAAAAAACATGGTGCAAAAAAAACAAAAACAACACATTAATCTGGAAGTTCGGATTGCTATTTCATAGGTGATTAACATGCAGTAGTGCAAACTCCTGTATGTTAATTACCTACCAAATAGCAAAAGTTCAAAGAGAAAGAAAAGACTTACTGAAAGCTTGGAGAGGTACTGATTCAGACTTATTAATTACATTAAAAAATATTCTGATTTGTGTGGAAGAAAATGAAATAAAGGATTTATGTGTAGTTGTAACATTTATGGAAGCATATAAAATTGTTATATTCTTGCCCCAGAATGCGAAGAAGTTTAATTCAATACACCTCCCTTTATCAATGCAGCCTCAGTTTAAATAAAAATAATTTCTAGGCTTTTTAAAGCAAACAGTTTCCAGTGTCAGTTTACTGTCATAGTTAAAATATTCTCTTCTTTAAATACAGAGCTACTTTAATGGTGCCGGATTATATTGTTGTTTGGTATTTTTCTCTCTACAGCCTCAGTGCAACATCTCCTTCAATTGCAATTAATCATCAAGTCTTTTTTCTTCCCGCAGGAAAAAGTGGATGATGACCGGAGCGACAAAGATGAAACAGATGAATCAGAAGAAGATGAAGAAGAGGCAGACGATAAAAAGCATGCAAAGAAAAACGGTCCCGTGCAGAACGGCTTCACAGTCCACAACAACAACCACAGGAAGACAGAGTGAATGCAGACATGCGTGAGCGGAAAATAAAGCCAGGAGGACTCGTGGTCAAAAAGGACTACGAGAAGATGGGATGTGAATGTGGATGGGAGGCATTCCCTAAAACTAGGAGGTTCAACACTGTTACTTTAACACAAACCCACACATGCTCAGTCAAACTTTAAAGGAATATGGATATCAAGATCAACACTACACTAAGTGGCACTGCTTTCGCTATGTCACAAGAAGGGGGGGGGG
>NW_015156269.1:0-1630 GCF_000732505.1 Cyprinodon variegatus
AATATCCTTATTTGGGCCGTGTTATCGCGTGAAGTTACGTGAACTCAAGTGAACTTCTGTTCTCGCGAGTTAAATCTACGGACCTAATGCCGGAGCCGCAGAGCCGCACCGCACCGTAGTCAAAAGGGCGGTGTGAGAGGGGGTGTGCGGGAGTTGCGGTCTCCGTCGGCTCAGTAATTTATTTCAGTTAAACATGCGAAAAAGTCAGAATTCTGACTTTAATCTCAGAATCTGACTTTAATCTCAGACAATAAAAAAGTCAGAATTCTGAGATTAAAGTCAGAATTAAAGTCAGAAGTTTGCGTCCAAGTTTCATCTGATGTTCGCTGCACTTCACACTAACCTTCAACCATGAAGCAAACCATGGCATGAAAGCCACTGTGTATTTGAAAGAGTCAACCCATCAATGTTATCTCATGGTTACCAAGGGCAACTACAAGGAAAAGAGCAACAAAATTTAGCTTAACCAAGGTGTTTGTGTTGGTGAGTGAGCCGGAAAGTAAGATAAATATATTTGGTAGAGACGGTAAATAAAATAGAGCATTAATAATCAAACGTTTAGAGTCTGACGTAAACGGATCAGATTAACGAGGAAATGCGTCCAGCATGGTGCTTTGTTGGCTATGATATCGCAGATTTGCTCCTATTTTATTTAGATGTTTCCTTATCTTTCATCAATTATTTTGGATTTATTTTAGAGCTGCAACTAATGTTTATTTTGCTAATCAATTAATCTGATTATTATTTGATGAATGTATTCATATTAGGATAGCAAATGTTTCCTTAAAGAAGATTTATTTTACTAAATGAAACCAAGTGAAACTCAAACTTCTGCACTTGAGAAGTTGTGGATAAAGATGAAAAAGTTTTTTTTAATCTTAAATGAAAAATATTTGTATTTTTTTAAATAATCCTGGCATAATTACTGCTCTAAGTGTGTTGCTCTGTCAGCTAAAGGCATGTTTTACAGTCTCTATACTCCAGTTAATGTTTAATCGATTACTAAATTAGTAATTATTTCAATAATTGATTAATCATGATTAATCATATTAATTATTGCAGCCCTAATTTATGTTAAAATCACAGCAGCATGATGCCTCGTGCATGTTTGTCAATATTAAACATGTAAAAAAAAAACATTTTTAATTAATTAAAAATTGTATGCAATAATTTTTAATTCTGCATCTACCACAGATTATTTATTTATATTTGTTTGGGATTTCCCAATACAATTTTTATTTTTTTGATATGATACTGATATTTTAGCTTTGAGAACTGACCGATACCCATATTGACTCAATTCCATATCAGCACAAATATTACATGATTTTTTTTTTTTTTTTAGTTGGTAATTATAGAAAAGGTTTTATCAGGTGAAATTGCTCAGAAAACCAAAGTCAGCAAAAATATTTAAAATTAACCAACAGATTATGTGAACTTTAGGTTAGGGCAACAGATTTAAATCACCCTTTTTCCACTGATCCTTGTTTCATTTCAGGAAATGTGTTTTCTTACCTTTGAATTTAACCCTTTAAAGCCCGATCCAAGAATAAAACAAAACAGAAAATTACTTTTTTTTGGTTTGAATTCCTTATTTGGCCTTTAAACAAAATATGTAAAAAGAAAAAAC
>NW_015156270.1:0-1629 GCF_000732505.1 Cyprinodon variegatus
CCTCGTGAAGGTCTAGCCTGACATATGAAACCCTAATAATGGCGGACAATAGCAGATATCCCAAGTCTCCCGGAAGTTCCGGGAGATTCCCTGATGTCGATAGTTGTTCACAGATGTCCCCGAGTTTGATATATTATCCCGGATTTTAGACTATGTGGCGTGTTTTTTTAAATGAGAGTGAGAGCGTGCAGGCAATACAACGATTTGTGCATCATGTGCAGATTCGAACTACTTTGATTGCACAGGCAACAACAGAGAGGGGGATGTGGGGAGTAGGTTGCTTGTGAAACCTGTGCGTATCTGTCCGAAGCGATGTGCTGTCCAACGAGCGTTCCAGGCGACTGGTTGTCGGAGAGCATGCTGATTGGTTTAGTCAGAAAAATAAGCCAATATGTTTTGGTTGACTCACTGACAGTCACCTAGGTATCACTCAAAGCTGTGCATCCTGTGAAATGGCAGAGGTTGAATCTTCTAGTTAAAAAAACGAAAATATAAGACTAATTTTCAGCAGAACATACTAAAGTATATCCTTGCCTAGTTAAGTTGAAGAATGATGACACCATGGCGAAGTGCACTGTATGCTGAAGACCCAAGAAAAACAGAAAGCACAACAGATGTTCTCGGTATTGAAAGTAACTTGGTATGTCTGAAATAGCCTAAGTAAGGCAGCATGAGGCTACACATTAAGAAGCACCACATGCCTCCTGCAGACATGATGTGACAAGTAACAGGTTAAGTCAACATTGTGTGTCTTATCTCTATTAGTACAAGGTTACATGAGGTGCTAATGTTGCAACAGCAAAATAAAGATTTCAGTTACAGCTTGTCTATTAGTTACTGCATACCAGTCCAGTTTTTCTAAGGGGGGGAATTTGAGTCAATGACAAATGCATGATTCTGCATTAGAACATAACTTGTTTGTACAAAATCTAACAAATTAACATCTGAAATAAAGTGATTATCCTGATTTTAAACCCTTAAATATACTGGTTGCTACTATTCTACTTGTCCTTGAAACAATCTGCTATACTTGTGTTTTATTATCTGTAACAAAACAACTTTTCAATTATGGTTTTGAAAAAAAACTGCTATCGCTGCTATGCATCTTGGGATATTATCTAGCATAACTTTCTTGGGCGAAGGCACAATGCAGCATCAGGACAGGAAATAAAAAAAAAATCTAGAATGAAACTATGGAGATAATGGCAACATATTCTATGCTTACAACTACCATAGAAAGTCATTCCTCAGACCAAGCCATTCCTACCTTGGGTGATGCACTACCAGGGAAATCTTCCCCCAGACCCTTCAATGTTCTGCTGATTTTAGGGTCCTCTTCCAGGCTGTTTGCAGTAAAACCTTAACCACTGGACTTGCTGTTTTAACCGTATATAGCTACCTTAAACGTTTCAAACTGGGCCCCCCCTTTGTCATGGTGTCAGTGGCAATCTTTAGTTAAACTGTCAGAGGGAACTTTTGTGAGGTCATGTATCAGATCTGTAATGTCACGCGATAATACCATTGGTTGCATGCATTGCCTTTGGGAAATATAGTTTCAAGGTATAAAAACTTAATTCTACTGTATTGCTGATGAGATTTATTTATCTTTTAGATTAGCAATATACTAAT
>NW_015156271.1:0-1629 GCF_000732505.1 Cyprinodon variegatus
ATAGGTGTTAAAGTGGTCCTGCCTTTTTAGGGTTAAACCATGTTCCAGTTGTGTCCTGACTGTGTTTACTGCCTCCGGTGTGGGAATGCAAGTTACTTTAGGAGGGAGGTTACATCAAAATAAACACTGGCTTCACATGGAGCCAGTCTCAAATGCCGGACTTTGGTAATAAAGTCTGTGGAGTTTTATATGTGGTGTGGAGTGTTTCCAACCGCTGGAGCCAAAATTGTTGCCAGGTGTTTTGCAATATTGTGTGTCACCGAGTTGATACTTCTGACAATGGGTCTGAGCGGCCCATCATCTTTGTGTATTTTTGGAAGAACATATATGCATGGTATAGCTTCCCCTGGGTATAGATTATAGTAGCGAGAGCAACTGATGGCTTTCTTTCTTTCCAGTTTTTGGAGGTAATCTGTTATTTTCTTTTTGTATATGTTGGTTGGGTCTGTTTCAGGTGTTTTCAGGACCTCATAGGTGTTACTGCCATTACTAGATGCACTTCTTTCTCAAGGTAGTCACTTGCGTTAAGTACCTCAATTGATCTGTGTTTTCTCTTATCTCAAACTATTTTGAACTCTATATATTTCTATTACCTAAACAGGAAGTCAGACATTGTATTCTCTACTGACTTAGAGAACTTTTTTTGCATTACCTGTTAAGAATATATTCACTATAGCATGAGCCTTGGCAGCTAAGTGTTTTCTTATTTTTGAAATCCACAAGACTCCTTTCGTCCTTCATCCCTCCTGTTTTACTGGAGTTTCCAAGCACTGATTGCTTTTCTTCCTACTGAACAAGCCTCAAGCCGTGAGACAGGGACAGAATAGAATGAGTGCTTCTCTCGATCTGTTGTGATGCTGCTGGATGGGAGTGGGATCTCTGCTGCTCAGGTGTAGTTAACTTGTAATGACGCCAACACAGGGGTCACAAAAAGATTAATATGGAAGATCAAAGCTATGCCTGAGGGCCATCGCTGTCCTGGCTGGAGTGCAGACTGATGATGATCCAGCTGTGCTTCGTCACTTTCGAGGGTGACTGAGAGTTTAGCTTCAAGATGTTTCTGCCTTTCAGTAACTGCAAACAACTGTGAAAAACAGCATAATTGAAGAAAATAGGAGAAAATACAGGATGTAAACAACATTAAAAAAACTCTCGAAATGAAATTCAGTATGAGAGATGCTTTTAAAAGATGAGAGTGAATTAAATCTATGTTTTCATCTTGTGAATAAATAGCCTTGAACATAAAAAGAACTCTAGTACAGTGCTGTGAAAAGGTACTTACCCCCAGCGATCTCTTATGTTGTTCTGTTACTTTGTTTAAGTAAAATGGGTAAAATCATTAATCAAATTTAATATCAGACAGGTAACCTTAATAAATAATAAAAAACTGTATTAAGATGATTATCATGATTGGCAACAAGACTTTTACTTAATGTACAGGAATTTATCATCAACTGTAATTTGCAAAATATTCGTAATTATGCCAAAATTGAAAGTTTATTTACATTTAATGTGAAGGTTAAGTTAATACCACTCTATCTTAAAGGAATAGTACACCCAAAACATGATTAGCCTTCATTTTCTACTCACCCCCATGCTGAACAACACTCTGGAGTACTTTTTTGATAT
>NW_015156272.1:0-1629 GCF_000732505.1 Cyprinodon variegatus
AGTTTTGGAAACACAACAGTTTTGCAGCATTCTGAAGAAATACGAGGCAGCATTGCAGCTTGATTAAGACACCACTGAGACAGAATGGATGCTCTTAAATCAGACATCCCAAGTTCCAAAAGCTCATTTCAGGGAGCTTTTGGAAACCCCCCACCCCCAGACAACGGACCCGCACCGTGCTACATTATTTAAAATTTTCAATACTTTGCATCTTGTGGCCTTAAACATTGGTTGTTCTTTCTGTTTTTCATGGGACTTCAGCATACAGTGCAACTCACCATGCTGTCATCACTCCTCACCATGGCTGGTTCTAGACAGGGGACAACGGGGGCCAGTGCCCCTGTAGATCATATCCTGGCCCCTGTTATGGCCCCTGTAATGAAGACATAATACTTACAAGATATTCTAATGATGATCTGTGCTGCAACAGACATTACTGTTAGGTCATTTGGATCTACTTCATTCTTTTTCTTTATAAATTCTGTTTTACTAATTATTCAAACCAATAAGGTGATAGCTTCAGTGGGATTGAGATAGGATCCCATTTTTTAATCTGCTAATTTTTTTTTTCACAACTGATAAAAATGATCTAAGTTTTACAGATGAATTTAACAGTTTTTCTTGAATTCTAATGTAAATTATATAGAAAGTGGCAGTTTTAACTTAAATTAAGTCAGAAATATGTAAGATTCCTAAATTATAAATGTATATATATATACGAGATGACTTGTGTTGTGAATTTGGCGCTATATAAATAAATTAAATTGAATTGAATATATTGACCTCATAAGAAATAGAATATTTATTGAACCTAACTGAAAAGAAATTTCACATCATGCAGCTCTTTTAATATATTTGAATGCCTTGCTCTGTTTTGTATTTCATGCTTTTCTGGGCCCCCATGAAAACACGCTGGCCCCCTCCTGGCCCTCTGGTACATTTGGTCTAGATCTGCCACTGTTCCTCCCCTTCACTAGACGTGGATATACTTTAGTATATTCTGCTGTAAAATTAGTCCTATATTTTCGTTTTTTACTCTAGGATTGACCCTCTGCCGTTTCACAGGATGCACAGCTTTAAGTGGTAACTAGGTGACTGCCAGAGAAACATTTTTCGGACTGATCCAATCAGCTCTCTGATCAACCAGTTGCCTGGAACGCTGGTTGAACAGAATATCGCTTTGGACAGATATGCTGCACAGGTTTCACAAGCAATCTCCTTTCAACACCCCGCTCTCTTGTTGTTCCTGCGCAATTGAGTAGTTCTAATCCGCACATGATGAATGAATTACTGTACTGCCTGCTCGCTCTAACTCGCATTAAAAAAAACACCACTGCGCAGTCTAAAATCCGGGATAATTTATCCGACTCGCAGACATCCGTGAACAACTATCGATATCAGGAAGACTCCCTGAACTTCCGGGAGACTTGGGACGTCTGCTAAAGCAGGCAGGAAAACAAGTAACCTGGTTGCTTACTCCAACATTAACAAGGTGGCAAATCTATCTGTAACACTGCCTTTAAGCAATGTCCTGATGCACATTCACCTGTCAAAGCAGACAACAGAGACATTTGACCCAAAGCCAGCTATTGACCTGCATATGGAAACAGCTAATCAAAAGCTAAATGA
>NW_015156273.1:0-1629 GCF_000732505.1 Cyprinodon variegatus
AGAGGTACATAGTTCTCATGAATGTTATTAAAGCAAAATTGGCCTGGAATTCAATGAGTATGCTTTGATTTCCACCATTTCTGATTGAGGATGGATCTTCACATCAGTCTTAGGTTTTCTTTTAGTTTTGCTCTGTATTTATCTCCACCAATCTTTTCATCAAGTTGGAGCAGCTTCCCTGTACCAGCTAGAGAAAAACATCCTATCATTCCTCCTGACGCCATGTTTAATGGTGGGGATAGTGCATCCAGTGTGATGTGTAGTGCTTTTTTTTCAGTTGAATATAGTATTTTTCTTGTAGCCAACACATGCCACTTCTATTCTCACATAACCACAGCACATTTCTAAATGCTTTATGTATTTCTTACATGATCCTGTCAGTGAAAAACTTATAATGGCTTTTCCCCTCAATGTCTTTCTTCTGGTTTCTTCTCTAATAAATACCAGATAAATGAAGGACACCACTTACAGTTGTTCAGAATGCTAATTTTCCAACCTGCTCTAGATCTTCTAGAGTTTTTAACAAAATCCCACTAAAATAAAGTTTTTAGATTGTGAAGTCTGTCCAATTAGATTCCTCCTAGATCAACAAGCAAGAAAAGATTATCCTACATTATCTTAAAAAATGTCCAATTAAGATTTCATCCTGGTGATTTTTGCTAGTTAATTCTTAGAATGTTTCTGCTTTGATTCATTTCATTTATTTCTCTCTGTTTGATATTGGGTACAGATGGGACAATATTGTACTGCTTTATTTGGAAGAGAAAACACCTTGATGCTAAGAAATTGGCTTTGTTAAAGCTCCTCTGTAAACAGTAACAGAAGCTGTTCACAGCTGTTGGGTTTGTGACCCCTCAGCTCTTCTTAATATCAACGTTTTGTATCTCTAAATTCAAATAACCTCACATTAAAGGCATAACAAGTTTGCCAGCTTTAAATTCTTGCTTTCAAAATGCTTTTTATATGTTAAACCTTTTCACAGTTTACACGTCTTTTTGCTTTGATCTAAACTATTCTACCTGTGACTATATGTTTGAGTGGATTGTATTAAAGGGGACTTTCTACCATTCTTATCGTTTTCAGCCTGAAACAGTTTTTCTCCCGGGGTTTCCATCAACTCTGACTAATCTCCTAACCCATGTTCAGAGAAACATCTCCACAGCATGACCATGCCACCATTTTGTTTCACAATACGGATGGTATGTTCAGGCTAACATCTAATGGTGTATTTCAAGCACAATTTTCAATATTTTTAAATATAAATGTTTTTTTTTTCTTATTCCCCAGGGCACCAAGTGGCGCCTGTTGCCACTTCCTTAAAGGTGAGATATGTGAAGACTCAACTGAAGGGTTGTACAAACAAAGACATTTTTATCCCCCTGTATTGTGTCTGACTGCAATGATTAGAGTTGTGACAGCCCATTTATTCCTACAGAAAATATCCTGCAAAGCAATTTTTTATTTGCTTGATATGTATTAAATTTAAGAAGCTGATAGAAATTATTTTAAATTGTTATTGCGGATCCAAGTAAAAAAGACCATCCATCCATCCATCCATCCATCCATCCATCCATCCATCCATCCATCCATCCATCCATCCATCCATCCATCCATCCATCCATCCATCCA
>NW_015156274.1:0-1628 GCF_000732505.1 Cyprinodon variegatus
CTCGTAGATGATGATAAATAACATAGTTATGTATAATATATTACATTTCTGACTGTATATCCCTGTAATTATTACACACTGTAGCTTTAATTGTATACTTAAGCATTAGAAATTCAAACAAAAGGATGGACTAAAGACTCTTATCAAAAATCATTGATTTGCACCAAATGGACAAAATCAATTTGTACTAGTATTATTTATTCATTTACAGTATTTGTAGGACTTACATTATAGGAATAGTTTGGTTTCAAACAGGTTTGGACAAATTGACTTTTATGAAATATGACAGATTATGAATTTTGTTTAAATAAACCAAATTAAAGAGTACCCACTGTTACAGGACGATAATAACTGAAGTCATAAATTACACTTCTTTATTATAGAAAGTAGACAATTTCTTACAGGTACGAAATGCTTTCTAGGGGCTCTGAATGATGTAGGTTTTTCATTTAATTCTTTTGGAACATGGTTACATTCGATTCCCAGCAATGATGGGGGTTTCAAGATCTCTCTTGCTGTCAGTTTTAGTGTTTAAAACTAAGAGGTTTTTGAACATCTAGATTAACCCTTAACCTAAAATAATATAGGCAAAAAGTCTTAACATCAAATGAGTGGAAATGTCAATATGAGGCTGTAAAACAAAGGTTAAAGTCCGGCTCTTTTTTTTATTACTCCTTTGTGAAATTACATAATCTCACCTATTTGTTTGATCTCCTGTTGCAGTCTGTCTTACAGAAGCTCTGGAGAAGCCTCTGACCGAAGACACTTTTGTTGTCTGACAGTCTTATATAGAGGAAGGCTTGGGGTCTTTTTGTGTTAATAAAGGATTCCTCTTTGTGAAATTAATCTCCAGAGGTTCTAAAGGAGTTCCCAGGACAGACCAGGCATTCTTTATCAGCTTGTTGAACTTCTTTAAATCATTTGCTCTGATGATGCAATCCCATCAAATGATGCCAAAAGAGATTGCACTCTCCACCAGAGACTTATTGAAAATATGCAGCATATTACTTCAAACAGTGAATGACATAAGCCAAGCAAAAATGAATAATCCTCTTTTATGTAATTTTATTCCACTTTTGCTGGCTTTCCTTATTTACTAATATTGTGTGTTTTCTAATTGACAATATATGTCGCTGGTTGAGAGGGATAGACACCGGCTGGTTGTCGGAATTGCGTTTCTGTTGAGCGGAAAGCTAAGCTTTTACTGTTGTGCCTCCGATGCCCTGTGCAGGCAGTGATAAAAGTTGAATAATGTTCATCTGACCTGCAAGTGGAGGCAGTCACAGAGCAAAGTTCACATTCATTTGCAAAAGGAGGAAACAAGCACAACACCAAGTTCAATGTGACCATGTGCAAAGTACAGACTTAGGCTTGTTTGCTTACTTTGAAGTCAACATGGCAAAGAAAGGTAGTCAGCTACTTTTTAACGTAGGGGTATTTTCTTCTAAATAAGACCCAAAGATATTAAAAGGCAACTGAACAGCTGGATGGATGGCACCACCTTTTACAGCTGCCTTTTGCATCTCTGCTTCTGTCTCCTTGAAACCCAGTCGGCCTTAGCAGATGGCTGCTCACACTGAGCCTGGTTCTGCTGGAGGTTTCTTCCAGTTAAAAGGGAGTTTTTCCTC
>NW_015156275.1:0-1628 GCF_000732505.1 Cyprinodon variegatus
TTGACATATTTTTAGGCAGATTTTTAGAACTTCAACATTGACTTTATTGCTAAAATTCTCCCCTAAACACCATATTTGTGCAATTCACACAAAAATTGATATCTTGTTTAGAGATTCTTGCACCTTATTTGAGGATATCTACAAGTACTCAAGATAAATTTCTTTTTGCAAGGCCTGAAAGACAGCTATGATTTCATTTAACTTTAAAATTGGTACTATGTGTTGGTGTCTCACCTAAAGTCCTTCATATCTCCTCATCCTCCTGTGGAGGTTGAGAAGAGCTAACCTGCCCCACCCATCCTCACAACCTTCTACAGAAGCACCCTAGAAAGCATTCTGACCAGCTGTCTCACTGTTTGGTGGAAGAATACTGGAAGAAGGTGAGAAGAGTAGTGAGAACAGCAATTGCCTCCTCCTCTCTACATTAAAGACATTTCATCCCAGCGCTGCGTGTCCCGAGCACGTAACATCATCAATGACCCCTCAGACCCTCATCATGGACTGTTCTCCCTGCATCCCACTGGGAAGAGACTTCACAGCATTCGATGCAGGTCCAGCATATTCTGCAACAATTTCTTCGGCTCTGCCATCAGACAGCTGAGCTGTTGAAAAAAAAACTAAATCATGCCACAAACTCTGCATTACACTGATAACACAAAACCAAAAATACTGCACATTTGCACCATATATATTAATGCTCTGAACTTCCATGTCAATGCATTTTTTTGCACCATGTTTTTCCCCCCCCCCCACACTGTTTACATTTGATCACTGCTGCACTTTATGGAATGGAAATGTCCATTTAATGTCTAAAAAGCTGTGCTAAAAGACATTATGTTTTTAAACACTCTGTATAGAAAAATTACAATAAAAATTATCTAAGTCTATGTACTTTTGTATGTTATTGTTTTGAAGTCTATTTAAATGGAAGATACCTTAACTAAAAATGTGTAAGTGCACGAAAAGCCTGTCAACTGCAGAAAACTGTTAAGAGGCAGTAATGTAACCCAGTGCAGTCCTCCAGAGCAAAATCATGATGCTTATAGTTTTTTTTTTTTTTTTTTTTAATGGTGAAGGGTGCATTAAATACATGTGGTTTTTATAGTGGAAGGGACTGAAACATATGGAGCAGTATTATAGTAAACAAATATATTTATATTTTGATTACAAGGAAATACTAAATAAATAAATAAAATAGGTTTAAGATAAACGTTCGCAGTGAGGGAATGTTGAAGTTCACAGTTTTAATACTTGGATGGGTACTTCACACTTTATTAGTTATTCTGAGCAGATGGATTCAGAAAAAAATGTGAAGTGTTTTAACTCATTTTAAGTGAGAAGCTACAACTCATTATGGAGTGATAGTTCTCAAACTTCTCTACAAATATCCTCTTAAGCCTTTTAGACCCTTACAACTTACTTTTCCCTCTGTTGACAATAGAATGCTCATAGCTGACTGACTGTTTACCAATGTCAAAGTCATCTGGCTGGATGATTTTCATTCAAAATATGTATAACCTTTCAATTATTTGTTGTGTGGAAACCAGACTGGCTACAGATGTCACTCAAATGTTGTGGTTGCAATTTATTGATTATTATGTAGGTATGTATGTAAGAGGTTTCACATG
>NW_015156276.1:0-1628 GCF_000732505.1 Cyprinodon variegatus
ATGAAACCCTGCTGTTTTGCAACATAGAGCCTTAGCAATTTTCCACATAGTCCATCTTTGATGTCTTAAGTAGATTTAATATCATTGATTGTGACAAAGAAGGGCCATTTTAAATGGGATGTCAAATTACTCTTCACCAAACATATTAAGCACTTAAGTAACTTTGCTGACATCTAGTGTTAGGAGTATTGTTCCACCTATTTAAGCACAGAGTGGGACTTCACTGAATAACAAATGATTTTTAATCATAGTAATAGGCTGTCCCCCGTCTTATGCTGGAGTAAACAGTAGATAAGAGAAAAAGGTCAACATTTAACCAGAGTCAGAAAGTTTGCATGTTTCCCTTCTTACAATTTTTTTTCTTCCACTAGAATTTTCTACCCATGGCCTGGTAAAGCTATGTAAAACCTGAAAATTATTCTACCACCTCTGTGTTTCATACAAAGCATGATCTCCTCTATTGCTTTAAGAGCATTCTCTTCTAACTAAATAATTTGGAAGCTCGCTTATGAGGCAGGAGGAATCTTGGATCAAACAAAATTAGTAGTTATGGTGGGTTTTAAATTAATTATTAATAGTTCTATTTCTTAGTTTCAGGTATATTTTTTGTGTTTGGCAGATGGCTGTTCACATGGAGCATGATTCTGCTGGACATTTTCTTACTGTTATAGGAGAGTTTTCCTTTACGCCGTTGCTACATGGTCATGTGGGAGGAGTCAACGCTAACTCAAAGGAACTGTTGGTTTTCTCTGGTAGAAAACTTGTTAAATAAATTGAATAATAAACCAAACTTTTGTTTTATAACTAGAATCAAACTGGACTGTATAATTAACTTAGAATCTATGTACATAATTGACTTGAAAATTGTCTTTGTTGTATATTTCTTTAAAATATGTTTGTAACAGACTGACTCTATGTCAACAAAACTGAACTGAATTATATTATTATAATTGATTCCCAGGTGAGATGTTCCGGGGACATCCCTCGGGGGGGACACCCCGGGGAAGACCAGGGACACTCTGGAGAGACTATGTTTCTTGGCTGGCCTGGGAACGCCTTGGGGTTCCTCCTGAGGGGCTAGAAGAAGTGGTTGGGGAGAGGGAAGTCTGGGCCTCCCTTCTTAAGCTGCGGCCCCCGCGACCCCACCCCGGATAAGCGGAGGAAGATGGATGATGGTTGGTTGGATGGATGGATGGATGGATGGATGGATGGATGGATGGATGGATGGATGGATGGATGGATAATTGATACTATAATGAATTACAAATATACATATACTAAATAAAAAAGTGGATAAGTGGATAAGTGTTATTTTATGAAAAGACGCCTTATACAATACAAGCTGTTTCACAGACTTTGACTTAAATGACTTGACAGATTGAAGTGTTAAATCTGTATTTGATGAAATACAGCTTTCAAGATCATAAGATAATGGGGCTACCCAGATTATTGCTTACTATTAGAACTTCAACCAGGACCTTTACCCTCTTTGATTTGCCTTTTCACTTTGCCTTCAGAGTTCTTTTTCATAATATTCACTCGGTGTCTCGCTATGGGATGCAGCCTCCTGCAGCCCTGATAGAAGCATCTATCTCAATCTGCCAATCCTGATTGGCCGGTGGAAGTGC
>NW_015156277.1:0-1627 GCF_000732505.1 Cyprinodon variegatus
GCGGGCCGAGGGCTCCTGCAATTGCAAGTACGGTATTTCCCCCACAGACCACCAGGGCGGCCGAGAAAACCTTTGTTCAACCTGAAATGACTCATTTAATCATCCAAAACGTTATGGAACACATTAATTAACTGAAAAATGTTGCAGAGTATGCCTTTAAGATAAGAAAACACCATTGCATTGTCATATTGTGCATATTGTCTATTATAAAATACTCATTCAATTGGTAAACTATCTCCTTTACCTACTGAAATTAATGGTAATTACACTTAATTTAAGACATTTTTACATATTTCTGGATCATTTTTTCCAGTGTAGATTCTCCAAACTTGGACTAGGAGAAGGTCCAGTGCTGTCCGGTTCTGTTGTCCAGATCTCGAACAGCAGGTGTACCAGAACCTGGACTCACGCTGTTTTGAGGAAAACGAGCAGTACCAAGACGGAGTTCACCAGAACCTCACTGGGCAACGGAGGTTAGTGTTCAGTTTGTGTTCTGAGTGTCACTAATTGGACAGACTGGACAACATCCAGTCAACCAGAGTGTCTGGTGTCGTATTGTGAACATCAAACATTTAAGCAGGGATTCTCCACTTTCCCTGCAAAAACATGCATGAGGCACCAGCAGAGACTGGAAGGGAGAGAGGGGGGAACGGGGGCCTGACTGAGTGCGTCTGGGAGGGAAATGGGGTTCATTTGTCTGCTGTGAAAACACAAAAGGCTTTCAGCTCATTACCTGGGTCACTGTGACCATGACGGGACAAACCGGGGAGGAAGGAGGATTTACCGAAAATAGCATGTTAAAGCGCTCCGGACTCAGTGGCACCATCAGACAAACAGAGCAGAACAAGTCTGACCCAACAGAGAACTCAGGAATGTTTTTAGATTTTAAAGGCCCCACTCTAGAGTCGCTCTTCTATGATCTGGTTTGGGAACACATTCCTCATCAGAACCCAGAAGGGGCGCCCCAAGCCTGAATTCTTGACCCCTTCTTTCTTTTCATATCCTTCCATTAGCTGCTGTATTTCACTACTGTCACATGAACCCTGATGACTTTAAAGCAGCTTCAAGTGACATTTTAACCTAAACCATCTTTGAATACTTTGGACATTTGTACAGAATCGCTAGCAGGTCACAGATGTCAGTTTCCCCAAAGTAATAATTTTACTGAAAAAGGGGTTTATAAATAACTTTCCTATGAATTTTAGCAGGTCCAACATATATAAATATTTACTACTGGTTACGATGCAAACATCGACATGAAAGGATTCTGCTCCAATAGGAATAGTAGGCTGAAGTCTAGGCTAGATCGGAGTAGCGCCATGATACAGCTGAGAAAATGCTTCTTCTCAATATCAAATTTCTCACATTCAAGCCAAGAAAAACAAGAAATGAGGCAACGCAGGCAGAGCATCGGTCCAGCTTTATAACATTGGTGCTTACTTCAATTCAATTCAGTTCATTTATATAGCGTCAATCACAACACGTCATCTCAAGGCACTTTACAGTTCAACCAGATCATACAGTCAATTCAAAGTTGACTCATTGACTCTTCAGCAATCCCTCACACTAAGCATGCTTGTAGCGACAGTGGAGAGGAAAAACTCCCTTTGAACAGGAAGAAACCTCC
>NW_015156278.1:0-1627 GCF_000732505.1 Cyprinodon variegatus
TATCGATATCGGTTATCGGCTACATGAGTTTTAAAATATCGGCATATCGGATATCGGCCAAAATCCCAATATCGTGCATCCCTAATACGCATACATTTCTTATTTTCTACGTGAAAAACATTCAGTTCCTGGCACCTGCAGTGGAATACAGGATAAGATAAAATAAAATAACTCCAACAGTTACTAAATATATAAATATATACCAGGTTTATTTATAGATAATGGCTTATTCTGGTTCTACCAAAAAATTAAGTTGGTTAAAAGCTTTTGCATATTGGAGCTACGTTCAGGATATTGAATTTCTGAAGGGATGCATTCTCTACTGTTCCCTCCTTCCAGATAAAAGCTATGACTATGTTTTGGAGCCATCCCCGGTTGCCCTGCCTCTAATCCAGCCTCAGCAGACCAGGGTGGTCCAGGTGTCCTGTGGTCGGGCCCATTCCCTGATCCTCACCGACCAGGAAGGAGGTAAGAGGAACCATACAGCAGAAAGACCTCTATTCATGCTTTCCTTTCATATTTCCATCTGTCTCACAAACTTGCTTACAAACCTTCCACCACAACAATCCCGCCCCCTTGATAATTGACCAATCACATTCACTTTATTCACTCATAAATGGTCAGAACAGCTGCTTCCCTACTACTTTAAATCTTTAACTGCCTGGTCAACCAGATGGTTAATTGGTTAATTGCATTTTTTAATTGGAAAGGAAATCCTACACCTGTTCCCACTCAAAACAGACTAAACTTATTCTTTTCACCTCTGTAGCTAACTCCACTTTCATGTAGATTCAAACCAATAATCCATCAATTTTCCTCTATCTAATCTCCCAGTTTCCTCCTACAGAAACTAGTAACCAAAGCCGAAGCTGCTGCAGAAGCAAATAATTTGGCCGTTTTTCTAAATGATCCTGTTGCTTTCTGACTCCTTTCTGTTTTCTGCTGTCTGCCTCCAGTGTTCAGCATGGGGAACAACGCGTACGGCCAGTGTGGGAGGAGCATCATTGATGAGGAGGTCTACAGGTCGGTGGTTGCTCCTAAAAATATGTTTTCCACAGAGAAAGCACCTTTACCATGCAGACGACTGGATTATTTCTAAAGAATCCCAGAAAGAACTGTCCTTTTTGACGTAATTTAAAGGATTTTATTTCCTTGCTTCCTAAACTTGCTGCATGGCAGCAGTGCTAATGAGAAGGATCTTTAAATTAACATTATTGCCAGAGATAAATAATCTGCGTAGATGCAGTTTTCTAATATTTTCATTTATTTAGCCTGTCTGATGATGCTGCTAGAAGTACACTAGGAGACCGTATACTTTGTTGTGAGAAATGCAAGGGGTGGTTTATGATAAGATTTGGGGAAATGTATATAAAACTAATTTAGATCCAATAAATAAACATTAGAAAAGAGTTAGAATAATAAATGGAGGTGGACACTGTGATTCTACAAGAACATTTCTGGACATTATATATTAAAAAACATTAGAAATTATGTTACGAGTGGTAAATAAGTCAATCCCTGTTTGCATTTAAAAAAATGTTTAAAGGAATAGTACACCCAAAACATGATTAGCCTTCATTTTCTACTCACCCCCATGCTGAACAACACTCTGGAGTACTTTTTTGAT
>NW_015156279.1:0-1627 GCF_000732505.1 Cyprinodon variegatus
CATAGGCCAATCAGCTAACCAGTATTTTCGCCCCTTCCCAAAATTTCTTCAACGGAAGGTTTCCAGATGGATATGCGGAGCAAATCCATCTGGCGGAGTCAGGTTTAGGTTTTTCTATGTTCACCCAGCAATCTCAGTAATGGTAATTGTTTGCAATGGTACACCTTTATGATTATATCCAACAGAATGTTGTTGCATCCAGTTTTATTTTCCACTATAGTCCATCAAAGTAGTTTTAGAAGGAATTGAAGCTCAAAGTAAAAAATCAAAACCAAACTACTCATTAGAAATATATATTTACTCAAGCGTCAGAAAACAAAAAAACCTACAACATATTACAACTATGTGACAAAAAAATGGAAACTTATGGGCCTTAAAATGGAAACAAATGGGTCATGGAGGGGTGAAAATCCCTTTTTTGGGGGGAAATATTTCAGAAAGGGAGCGATTCTCTCTTTTCTCGCTTCTTGGCAGCTTTTTAGAATGTTAAAAAAAAACTTATTGAAAGTAATATCTGTGGTTATAGCATTGGTCTGTATTACATATTTTATACATAATTTATCCTTATGCAGGTTTTTCTATGTTCACCCAGCAATCTCAGTAATGGTAATTGTTTGCAATGGTAAACCTTTATGATTATATCCAACAGAATGTAGTTACATCCAGTTTTATTTTCCAATATAGTCCATCAAAGTAGTTTTAGAAAGAATTGAAGCTCAAAGTAAAAAATCAAAACCAAACTACTCATTAGAAATATATATTTACTCAAGCGTCAAAAAACATTACAATATTACAACTATGTGACCAAAAAAGGCAACTTAAATATGCACAATTAAATTTCAAAATCTGGATCTCTGAGGGAGAAAATCTAAAATGTCTGCAAATATAAACTAGGCTTATGTCTTACAATAATAACCTGACAGAGTTTTGGAAATATCTCTCCTCTTTTCCTTCATCTATTTTCCTCTCAGTCCTAAGTGATCTCTCTACATTTTACCTCCTCGCTCTCCTCTCATCTGTCCTGTCAGTGCTGCTACTTACATCCTCTTTTCAGCTTGTTAACCATCATAAGCCAGGCTATTTGCCTAACTAGCAAGCCGATAAGAGAGGCATGTTTGGAGGACGTGGGAGAAATATCGCATTTTATGTTACAACCTTGCACATGATAAATGACTTGCTGGCTTTCACACAGTGGTGCAGTTTCTTCATCAAGCATGTCTGACCTAAAAACAGAGCTGCAGAGAGGTGCATGGGGGGTGTCGTGATCTTAGGAAACTGTGTTTTAATACATGTACTACATTTATTAGTTTTTTGGGTAAAAACTGTACACTAATTATTTGGGATGCCATCTATAAAGTATGTCCCCCGTATTTCCATCTATTGTCATGATTCTGTCCTTTGTGGACTTCTGTTTACGTTTCTTTTTGAGTTTTCAGTTATTTATGTTATTCAGTTTTTTGGGTGGTTTGTTTCTTTTCCATTTGTGTTATTTTTAAGCTCTGTTATGTTCTAGTTACTCTCTATTGCCCCCTTGTGTCAGTCTCCTTTCCCCTAGCTCCCTTCAAGTTGCTTTTATCCACACCTGCTCCCTATCGGCTGATTAGACCAATCTGATTAGACTGGCTGA
>NW_015156279.1:2024-3093 GCF_000732505.1 Cyprinodon variegatus
TGTGTCAGTCTCCTTTCCCCTAGCTCCCTTCAAGTTGCTTTTATCCACACCTGCTCCCTATCGGCTGATTAGACCAATCTGATTAGACTGGCTGAATAGACCAGATCCTCCGAACCTTGCAAACCAAGTCCAGTGGATTGTTTTTTTTTTTAACTTTTACGGAATGACTATGACCTGGATGACTTAGAATCTTCATCAGCATATTGCACTCCAATCTGGGAAAGACACCCTCAGAATAACGCGTGAGTACGAGAAATTGCTTAGGAAACTTGCAGATTATAGGAACCATCTACGTTTCAATTTAAGATGTAGACAGCAAAGACTCATTCCCAATACAGGCTAACAATGGAACCAGACGACCCGCTCATCAGTTTCAATTTGCATTTTTTTCAAGCAAAACAAGGCCTTGTCTATATAAAGCCTCAAACTCACTGCAAATCCAGACATTTTAATTAAGAAAGCTTCCTGGAGGGGAAGAAAAACGTTTTCAAACCTTGGAAACCAAGTCCAGTGAATTGTTTTTTTAAACTTTTACAGAGGTCCTTCACCCTTTTGTACAGGGGGTGGAGGACCTCGTCTATCCAGCCAGTCCAACAATCCCCTTTAGCAAACGACATTTCAGAATACTAGATGGGTATGGGGTATTGCCGTCTAATAAAAGAAGACAAACGACTCCCATTCGTGTATCCCAAGTTTTCAAAACAGAAAAAAGGCTTTGTGGGGCTACTGTATAAAGCCTCAAACTCAACGCTATTCCTGACATTTTGAATTGAAAAAGCTTCCTGGATGGGAAGCGAAACGTCTTCAAGCTTGGAACCCAAGTCCAGTGGATTGTTTTTAATTTTTTTTGAAACAGATTGATGTGTTTTAAATATGATTCTCTTTAAAGCTGTAAACTATTCTCACTAGGGTCTTATGAAAGCTCTTGAAAATTGGGCCCTATGCAACAACATTGTCCTATTCTTTTTGTAAATTTATTTATTTTTTTCTCCTACTTTGAGCTTTTACCAAACCACCACATCAGGTTAAAAAAACTTTCTTTACTGCAATAAATTATCCTCGTAAACAT
>NW_015156280.1:0-1627 GCF_000732505.1 Cyprinodon variegatus
TAATAACACAGGTCCTTCTCAAAATATTAGCATATTGTGATAAAGTTCATTATTTTCCATAATGTAATGATAAAACTTGAACATTCATATATATTAGATTCATTGCACACTAACTGAAATATTTCAGGTTTTTTATTGTCTTCATACGGATGATTCTGGCATACAACCAAAATTCCTTTCTCACCAAATTAACATATTTCATCCGACCAATAAAAGAAAAGTGTTCTTAATACAAAAAAAAGTCAAACTTCAAATAATTCTGTACAGTTATGCCTTCAATACTTGGTGGGGAATCCTTTGGCAGAAATGATGCGGCGTGGCATGGAGGCTATCAGCCTGCTGAGGTGTCATGGAGGCCCAGGATGCTTCCATAGCGTTTAGCCTTTAGCTCATCCACAGTGTTGGGTCCTTCGTCTCTCAACTTTCTCTTCATAATATCCCACAGATTCTCTATGGGTTCAGGTCAGGAGAGTTGGCAGGCTAACTGAGCTTAGTGATACCATGTGATACCATCACTGACTGAGGCTACCTGACTCTGGACTTCTGGCATTTTGGCATTTCCTTCTCCCCAGTCTTCCTCCAGACTCTGGCACCTTGATTTCCAAATGACGTGTAAAACAGTCCAGAGCTGCTTCTCTGTAGCCCAGGTCAGGCGCCTCTGCTGCTGGTTCTGGTTCTAAAGAGGCTGACCTGGGGAATGCGGCACCTGTAGCCCATTTCCTGCCCACGCCTGTGCACGGTGGCTCTGGATGTTTCTACTCCAGACTCAGTCCACTGCTTCAGGTCCCCCAAGGTCTGGAATCGAACCTTCTCCACAATCTTCCTCAGGGTCTCCTATTCTGGTTTTCTGCCACTTTTTCCGTCCCACTGAGGCGCCTTGATGCAGCAGCACTCTGGGAACAGCCTATTGGTTCAGAAACATCTTTCTGTGTCATATCCTCTGCCTGAGGGGGTCAATGATGGCCTTCTGGACAGCAGGCAGGTCGGCAGTCTGACCCATGACTGGGGTTCTGAGTGATGAACCAGGCTGGGAGTTTTAAAGGCCTCAGGAATCTTTTTCAGGTGTTTAGAGTTAATTTGTTGATTCAGATGATTAGGTGCATAGCTCGTTTAGAGACCTTTTTCATGATATTTCAAACACTCCCGGGTGAAAAGCTCATTCACATCTGTGGCGCCTCCAGAAATGTTTCATAGCGGGGGCCAGTTGGGCCACTAAAAATCTTGGGTTGGCCACTGAAACTAAAAGCCGTAATTTTAGGGTTTGCATCTACTATAGTGGTAAACCTGCCTGTAGAAATCAGAAAGACGTCATTAAAAACCTCCTCAGATCCTGGTTTATTCTGTGATTTTTAATGTTGCTGGCTGTGCAGGAAATGCTAATCTGATGTTACTACAATTTACACTGGCCAGTGTTAATTGGTGGCCAGTGGGTGGCCAGTGGGGCGGTCAGTGGGTGGCCAGTGGGGTGGCCAGTGGGTGGCCAGTGGGGCGGTCAGTGGGTGGCCAGGGGGTGGCCAGTGGGTGGCCAGTGGGGCGGTCAGTGGGTGGCCAGTGGGGCGGTCAGTGGGTGGCCAGTGGGGTGGCCAGTGGGGCAGTCAGTGGGGTGGCCAGTGGGTGGCCAGTGGGG
>NW_015156281.1:0-1626 GCF_000732505.1 Cyprinodon variegatus
TTACTAAGAACAAACCAAAGAGCAGCCAAGTGCTTACTAAGGACAAACCAAGGAGCAGCCAAGGACCAACCAAAGAGCAGCCAAGATCTTACTAAAGACCAACCAAGGACCAACTAAGGAGCAGCCAAGGACCAACCAAGGAGCAGCCTAGGACAAACCAAGGACCAGCCACGGACCGGCCATAGACCAACGAAAGACCAGTCATAGGCTAGCCAAGGAAAGGGCAGGGACCAACCAAGGACCAACAACAGACCAATCAAGGATCAACCAAAGATCAGCCAAGGACCTGCCAAGGATCAGCCATGGACCAGCCAAGGACCAATCAAAGACCAATCAAGGAAAGTGGGGACCCACCAAGGGAGAATCAAGGATCAACCAAGGATCAGCCAAGGACCAGCCGAGGATCAGCCATGGACCAGCCAAAGACCAACCAAAGACCAACCAAGGAAAGTGGGGACCAACCAAGGGCCAATCAAAGAACAAACAAGGGTCAACCAAGGACCCGCCAAGGATTAGCTAAGGACCATCCAAGGTAAGTGGGGACCAACCAAGGACCAATTAAGGAGCAGCCATGGACCACTCAAAGACCGGTCATAGACTAGCCAAGAACTGAACAAGGACCAATCAAGGACACACCAAGCACTAGCCAAGGACCATCCAAGGTAAGTGGGGACCAACAAAGGACCAATCAAGGAGTAGCCAATGGTCACCCGAGGACAAATCAAGGACCAATTAACAAGCAGCCATGGACAAGCCAAGAACCACCCAAGGACTAACGATGGACTAGCCAAGAACCACCCAAGGACTAGCCAAGGACCAACCAAGGAGCAGCAACTGACCAATCAAGGAGCCACCAAGGACCAATCAAGGTGCAGCCAAGAGCTTGCTAAGGACCACCCAAGAAGCAGCCAAGGACTAAACAAAGACCAATCAAGCAACAGCCAACGGCAAGCTAAGGACCGTCCAGGGAAAAACCGAGGTCCAGCCAAGGACCATCCAAGGAAAAGCCATGGACTACCCATGGACCAACCAAGGGTCAACAAAAAACCAGGCAAGGACCAGCCATGGACCAACCAAGGATCAATCAAGGAGCAGTCAAGGAACAATCAAGAGGCAGCCAAGGGCAAACTAAGGACCAACCAAGGACCAGCCATGCACCAGCCAAGAACCACCCATGACTAACCAAGGACTAGCCAAGGAGCAGCCATGCACCAGCCAAGAATCAGCCAAGGACAAGCCAGGGACAAACCAAAGACCAACCATGCACCAGCCAAGGACTAGCCAAGGACCAACCAAGTACCAGTCACGGACCAACCAAGGACCAACAATGGACAAGCCCTGGACCGGCCATGGACCACCCAAGGACCAATTGAGGTGCACCCAAGGACCAATCAAGTAGCAGTCAAGAGCAAGCTAAGGACCAACCAAAGAAAAAACAAGGTCCAGCCAAGGACCATCGGAGGAAAAGCAAGGACCAGCCATGGACTAACCAAGGACCGGCCATAGACCATCCAGAGACCAGTCATAGACTAGCCAAGGAAAGGCCAGGGACCAACCAAGGACCAACAACGGACCAATCAAGGATCAACCAAAGATCAGCCAAGGACCTGCCAAGGATCAGCCATG
>NW_015156282.1:0-1626 GCF_000732505.1 Cyprinodon variegatus
ATGTTAAAACTTTAAAAGATCAACGTTCCAGATGTGTTTCAGAGTGGAATCTATCGACATGTTTGCAGGCAACAGAACAAACAACACAAACGAACCACAGGCGGATCGTTAAAAGGCCTCAAAATAAGGAAACACGCACTTTATCTGAACAAAGTCAATAAAACCGAGCCGTGTTTTCAGATCAGAGCTGCAAACCTTCAACCACATCTTTGAAGCATTAAAGCTGGACACGCCACACGAACTTAACGAGGCAAAAGCGATCCAACACCATCAGAACATGAGGAAGTGATGGGAGCAAAGCCAACAATGTTTCAATTAAGATGGATTCAAGTCTTAAAGAAACACATCATAACCATAATCATTACTTCCTGACTGACGGTCAACCTGCTGACTAATGTGATCTCCGGCCTGACCTCACCTGGGACATGCTCTCCTCCGTAGGTGATGTTGACATCATAGAGGCCTGGTGTGTAGGGAACGTACTCCACGCTGCAGCTGCCGTCTTTGTTGTCTTTGCACGACATCTTGGACTCAGACGGACCCTCCACAGTGATGCCGAGGCCACCGATTCCTGCCCCTCTGTGGGAAGTCACACCATCGTGAGGTTCTAAGGCTGGTAAAGTAAAGTGAGCAGACTTTTAAGGTCAGATAATGTGAAGCACCTTGTGATGATGTTGAAGGTGTTGGTCTGGTCTGTCAGGGCCTGATGAAGTCCTGGGCCGGTGGCCACCACCCTGCTGGAGTCACACCCCTCAGTAACGGACACTCTGAAGGGGCTCTGGGGAACCGGCGTGTCATCGTAGAGAACATTGACGCTGTGGACACCTGGGGGGATCAAACCAGAAGGCGGATGAAACAAACAGACTCCAACAGGATTAGAGCCCCAGTCTCTGCTCACAGCCTCACCGTTCTCAAAGGGGGTGTACTCCACGCCGTAGGTCCCATCCGCTCTGTCTGTGACCACGCACTCCGTCAGAGCTCCAGACGGGTTCTTGACCTCAGCCTTCACATGGTCCCCCCCTCGCCGGCTCAGAGGACGGGCGTCCACTGTGAAATCTGTGGTGGCTTCCCTAAAAACGTCTGCAAAGGAGAACTAGACTCATTACGCTCCCGTATTAGGGACATCATCCCTCCAACAACATGGTCAAACTGTAGAAAGTGCACCTTTTCCTTCAACCCCAGGTCCAAACACCTTGACTTTGGACGTGTCCACAGCAGGGTCCACCATCACCTTGGCTGGGAAACCCGGGACGGCTTTGCCGCCGTACTTCAGCATCAGGGTGTACATGCCGGAGGTCAGGGGGATGTAGGTCACCGTGTACGTCCCGTCCTTGTTGTCCACAACCTCCGTCTTTGCCTTCACACCTGCGACATGGAGCAGAGTCACAGAACACTGCAGATAACTTTGGAACTGAATCCTGCTGTAACCTTCTGGCCCAAAAGCTCCAAATGTTCGGTTCTGGTTAACGATTCATGGATCAACAACTACCCTCACTAACCATTCATTAATTTTTCTATTTGTCAATAAAGGGAAACTTTAAAGGAATAGTACACCCAAAACATGATTAGCCTTCATTTTCTACTCACCCCCATGCTGAACAACACTCTGGAGTACTTTTTTGATAT
>NW_015156283.1:0-1626 GCF_000732505.1 Cyprinodon variegatus
TTTTTTTTTTTTTGACTGTGAATAGTTGTGTTACTGTTTTTGGTGAAAACTGTGAAGTCATTAAACACCATTGGGGTTAAAGAGCCACTTTTATCTTTTTTGTCATGTTTCACTGACAAATGTTTAATAAAGCAATATTTGTTTATACCGAAACGCAAGTTTGGACTCATCTCACTACAGTGATACAAATAAATATACATCTATATATAGATGCTATAGATAGATTTTAAACTTTGCCTTTAATAAAACCAACAAGTTTAAATTAAAGTTATTTGATTTGAGCCTTGGCAGATACCCTTTTCAGAGACTTTGTTTAAGCAGGCAATAGTTTGGATGGGGAAGCAATTCCCTGTAATAATGCGGAGTACTTAGGGGGGGATTTACTATTAGACGAAACTAGGCAGTTGCCTCGGGCCCCAATTTACCAGGGGCCCATAAAACTCTGTTTACATGTGTAGTTAATACAACTCGCTAAGATGTCATCAGAACACTTAATACACCCCTGTGTCCACCACATTGTATCAGTCCAATGTGCTGCACATGTTCTGAAAGGTCCAAACAGACAACAGCAAACTATTTGAAAACAAATGATTCGAAGAGCAGTGTTGGCAACTTAGTGTGTTTGTCGCCGTATTTAGCAACTTTTAAGGCCCCTCTAGTGCCTTTATTTCAAAAAAGCTCCTAGCGCCAAATCTAGCAACTTTCTTCTGGTAGTGGAGACTTTAGCGACAACATATAAAAGCACCGAACTCTGCTCTTACGAGCAAATAGATTCATAACCCCGCCTCCTGTCATGATTCACCCAGCTATTATTTCATCCAAATAAAAAACGGAGAACAGATAAGCAGATCATGGATTGTCTGCACTGAAAAGAAGGACTGGGTTATTTGCTTTTGCCGTTGCCTTGTTGGAAAAACAGGAATGAGCAATCAGGTAAGTGAGCTTAGCGCTTGGAAAAAATCTGAAAAAAAAATCTTTCATTCCTTTTGAGACAGCATGAAAAGTCAGCTAAGTACAAAACGTAGAGACGAAAACAACAAGAAAGGGGACAAGAAGAGAGGGACACAACCTATAACAAATAATGTATGTATATGCTATATAGTATCTGTGTCTGTTTTATGTGTTGTCTTCACAATTCAGAGGGCCCCCTGCCTATTTTGGCCTAGGGCTCCAAATTTCCCAAATTCGCCCCTGGGAGTACTCAAGTTCCACAGGGCTGGGTGCTAGGCCCCCTCCTAAACTTCCCCTTCGTGCCGTGAATCCTTTTATAATTCAACTTTTAAGGTTTTAGGTCTGGAGTCAAACAACATTTGGTCTGAATAAAGAACGTTTGGAAAAGGAACCATGGTTGCTTCTAGCCAGGGGCCAACAGGGGCCAGTGCCCCCTCTGGAACTGGCCATGGCCGCCGTTCTGAAAACATACACTACCTCAAGCAAAATATAGTAAGTGCATTATATTTCTTTAGATATTCAGTATTTTTTTGTCTTTGATTGATGCTGTGGTTTTATTCAATCGATCGATCGATCGATCCAGGTTATCTATCTATCTATCTATCTATCTATCTATCTATCTATCTATCTATCTATCTATCTATCTATCTATCTATCTATCTATCTATCTATCTA
>NW_015156284.1:0-1625 GCF_000732505.1 Cyprinodon variegatus
AGATAGATAGATAGATAGATAGATAGATAGATAGATAGATGATAGATAGATAGATAGATAGATAGATAGATAGATAGATAGATAGATAGATAGATAGATAGATAGATAGATAGATAGATAGATGTTAAGAGTGTGAATACTTTGTTACACAGGATCAGGTTGGTTTGTATCAACAAACTTGTAAATTATTCATCTTTTTCTTTATTTAATGTCAATTAAAATCGTTTTACGGTCTGAAACATATGGGTTAGAAGAAATGAAACCAGATGAAAAGTTTTTCACATCTCTGTAAATGAAAGGTTCATGTTCCATTTGACTGGAACCAGGAAGCCAGACTCACTGCTTTAAAGTTGATGTTGACGGTCAGAAAATCCTTGATCGATGCATTAAAGCGGAATTGTCCAAAATTGAGAAGCAGCCAGCTTCTGTCGTCAGTGACGTTACCGGACTCGACACACGAGAGACCTTAAAGTCAAAGGATCAAATGTCTAGGATTACAATTGAGATTAGGCGTTTGAATGCCAGGCGGTGTTAATCCGGGATGATGTTGAGGTTACCTGAGGACTTCTGTCCTTCGAGATAGTCCAGGGTAAAATTCAGCACCAGCTGATTCTGTTCCTCTGAGAGCTGACCGATTATGTTGTCAAACCCTTTGACACTAAGAAGAAAGTCTCAATCATTAAGACTTCACCTTCCAGAACCTCTACTGTATTTGTTTTACTCACATCTCTTGATAGGAGCTACAGGTGATGTTCCTGGGAATGACCTCGAAGGTTCTAGAGTCAGCACTTGGGAGGAAGAGAGGAAGGTAATTCTGGAACCATAGCTGAAACCCTTCTGTCATCAGAAGGTAGAATTTGGGCTCCAGTGCTGTTAGCGTCATATTCAGGAGGATGTGGCGCACGTCTGTACTGAGAGAGGTCAGGTTTCGCTGCAGAGAGAGATGAGAGTCGGTCAGAAGATGCTTTAAGGAGGACAGTCATCAAAGCTGATCAGACGGAACACTACCTTCGCAGCGCCGATCACGAAGGAATGAAAGAAAGAGGCGAGGTTTTCTAAAGATGACGAATTAGTGAGCGTCTTGAAGACCAGAGTCACCACAGTCTCATTAGATATGGACTGAAGAATGAATTCAGCTTTCTGTTCTGGAGAAGAAGACTCCAATATACCTTCCTGAGGCAGAGAGGAGGACAAAGAGGTTGTTTTTGGCATTGTTGAAGTGCGAGTTGGTCACAGTTTCCAGCGTGGTGTAGAAACATGACTCACCAAAGAAATGTTAAAGAACCGAAAGTCAGCGAGCGTCAAGAAGCGGGAAAAGGGTCCCAGGTTCACCCGAATCCATTCGGCATCCATCTGATTTTCCGGCCTGCAAACTAAAAACATTACAGAATGTAAATGTTGTAACCCGTTGCCTTTGGCTTGCTGTTAAATCCAGAATAGAATTTAAAATCCTTCTTCTTGCATATAAAGCCTTAAATGGCCAAGCTCCATCTGATATCAGAGCTCTGATTGTTCCTTATGTTCCTAACAGAGCACTTCGCTCTCAATCTGCAGGTTCCTAGAATTTCTAAAAGTAGAATGGGAGGCAGATCTTTTAGTTATCAGGCTCCTCTCCTGTGGAACCA
>NW_015156285.1:0-1625 GCF_000732505.1 Cyprinodon variegatus
CCTCTAGGCCAGATTCCTCCCCAACTGCAGGTTGCCGACTGCAGGCATAGGCCGCATGCAGGGTAAGGGTAGACCCACACCACAGGCCAAGATGTATCTTGGAGGGGCCAAACCCTGCAATGTCCCAGACCCCACCCAGTCCCAGGAAGCCTCCTGACTCCATGCGCCCAGACGCACTCCAAATCAGCCCTAGTACCCTACTTGTCCGAGCCACAGGCCACACGCCCCGAATAGGAAAGGTAGCCGATGTTAGGTATCCAGAGAAATTGATATAGTGATGAGGCAGAGGTTATTACTGGGGCGACAGTGGCGTTGGATGTGGGAGTTTGCCCTGAAATCGAAGGGTTGACGGTTCAAGCCCGACTCCGACTCTCAGTGTTGTGTCCTTGGGCAAGACACTTCACCTGCATTGTCTACTGATGGTCAGAGGGCCTGGTGGCGCCAGTGTACGGCAGCCCCGCTTCTGTCAGTGAGCCCCAGGGCAGCTGTGGGTACAATGTAGCTTGCCACCATCAGTGTGTGTGTGTGTGTGTGAATGGGTGAATGAATGTAGTGTAAAGCGCTTTGGTCAAGTCTCCTAACTTGAATAAAGGTGCTATATAAGTACATGCCATTTATCATCTGTGATAAAGTTCATAGTTTTCCATAATGTAAACTTGAACATTCATAAAACAATATGGCGGCACCCTGCTCGGCTTTGGCAGACAGCGCAGTTAGCCTGGACGGGCTGACAACATTCTCCAATCTCCAGTCACTGCTCTGCAGACATTGAACTCCTGACTGTGAGATGCCGACCCTTTTACCTGCCACGTGAATTCACCATTGTTGCTGTTTACATCCCACCCAGCGGCAACACGAAGCAAGCCCTCAGTGTTCTCTACCATAACATCACGGACATGCAAGCCACACAGCCGGAAGGTGTTTTTATTGTTGCTGGAGACTTCAACCAGGCCAACATGAAGACCGTGCTTCCAAACTTTTACCAACATACAGGCATACAGAGCAGCCCTCCGCCCCCACCTGGGCTCCTCAGACCATCTCTCTGTCATGCTAATTCCTGCATACCAGCCCCGGCTCATCAGAGAAAAACCTGCAGTGAAGAAGGTGTGGGTATGGCCTGAGGTAGCGATGTCTGCACTGCAGGACTTTTTTGAGTGCACTGAATGAAGCATCTTCAAGGAGGCTGCAACTGACAACCAGCGCACCAACGTGGAGGAGTACGCTGCAGCGGTGTCCGACTACATCAGTTGGTGCATGGATAACGAGACGGCAACAAAAACAATAGTCACTCGGGCAAACCAGAAACTTTGGATGACCAAGGAGGTGCGAACGAAGCTGAGAGAACAAAATGCTGCGTTCAAATCTGGAGATGCTGCAGCTCACAGGTCTGCTAGGGCTAACCAGAATCAGAGACGCCAAGCGGGCCTACAGCTGGAAAATCCAAGGTCTCTTTCAAGACTCCAACAACACCAGGACACTGTGGCAGTGCATTCAGTCTGTCATAGACTACAAACCCACACCCTCATCCTGCCAGAACGACACTGGCTTCCTCAATGAGCTCAACAACTTCTCCGAAAGATTTGAGGAGCTGAACTCCAACCCTGCGAGGAAAGTGACACCACACC
>NW_015156286.1:0-1625 GCF_000732505.1 Cyprinodon variegatus
TAGTTTTGTCCAAACTTCCCCTCTCTCCACTTTAAAACAGCAACATCTAGACCTTTTTCTTATGCCATTCCTGATGCCACCTGTAAAAACCATCTGGGTTTGATCCATTCGGGACAGAAAGAAAGGGAAACGAGTCCCATGGTGCGATTTAATAAGGCCCAGTGTAAAAACACAAGTGTAATGCTTGGCAAGGTGTGCGCTCAGTGTTGTGGTTCACTTGTGAAACTAGCCAGCCTCCCAGGGCATCATTACCTTCAATGCTTTACACCTTTCTGTAGAAGGGACACCAGGCATGTGTGCAACAAAAAGAGGAACATTAAGTTAAAGAAAACATTTTGCATGGGAACACAATTAGCTCACTAGGATAAATGTACAAATGAAACGCAGACCTATTCTACAACTGTTGGACTTAAAAAACACTATTTGCAATAAAGCTTGAATCCCTACAAGCTGCAATAAAGCAAATCTATTGGAAAGCCAGCAGCTTTTACAGCCTATTTTTTTCTTATCCTAGTTAAATTACCTTAGAAAAAGCACCATCTTTACAAAGCTCTGCTGAAGCAAGAACTTTATTACAGTAGATGCTCTATAGTGCAAAATATGAGTTGGAATTATTTCATTTCTAAAACCTTAGAACTCTACAGCACAATGTTTATATTTCTGCATACAAGCAGAATAAAACAAGCACCCAGTTCAAAAGTATTAGAGTGGTATTATCACTGTGTGGTTTTAATGTAGCGCTAAAGCAGCAGGCTGTTCACTGGCATTAGGAAAAATAATAAAAAAGCAGCTAAACATGGCTGCCAAAACATTTCAGCAAAGCCATTTATCTATTTGTTTTAGCTGCAGCTCAAAGAAAGAGCTCTTCAGAAGAAGCAACAGAGAAAGTCTTTATCTGTAATTGCCTACATCTCCAGTCGCCTGTAAAAACTATTCAGAATCTTTAGGCGGTTTAGAAATGACAGATTTCAATTCAATGTGACAAACCAACACAAAATAAATAATAATAAAAAGAAAGGAAGATATTACATGGCCGTCTAAATACTTTACAAATACAAATCTGAACAGTTAGGCAGCCTTTATTTTCAGTCCCTTCTAATAAAATCCCTCTAAACCAATATTTCCTCTAAAAAAAGGCTTGGGTTGGTTTTGGAATTTGTTTGGCTAATTTTTTGGTTTTGATTTGTTTTTTTCATGTATGAAAATACACAAAAAAAAACATTAGAATCCCTTTGTCTTTTGCCATTTTGGGTCACTTCTTCTAGGACCAAGACAGCTTACCACTTCACACCTGCTTTACTCAAACATTTTACTAAAGTAAGAGTAGTCCTGCTTTAACATTCCTTTACACAAGTAAAAGTACAGGGAAGTCATCAATGAAAGTACTCAGGTGAGAGTTAAAAAGTAGTTGGAAAAACATGTAAAGTTTTTACTGAAAAATATCTTTACAATAAACTTTTTATTGGACCCTTTATGACTAAATCATCATTTGATGACTGACGCCTCAGTAGTTCAGCGCTGATGCATCTATAAGCCTGTAGCATGGGTGTAGGTTTGCATAGTGACCATAGGGACATGTCCCTATCAAAATTTTGGATCGACCTACTTGTCCCTACCAATAATTC
>NW_015156287.1:0-1624 GCF_000732505.1 Cyprinodon variegatus
ATGAGCTCTAAAGCCAGACTGAAACTCTTCAAAAAGTTCATTATGGTGGAAGTGATCGCAAACTTGTTTGGCAACTACTTTCTCAAGAATTTTAGATCAGAAAGGAAGATTGGAACTAAGAACCTCAAGATTCAAAG
Source organism: Cyprinodon variegatus (assembly GCF_000732505.1). NCBI lineage: Eukaryota > Metazoa > Chordata > Actinopteri > Cyprinodontiformes > Cyprinodontidae > Cyprinodon > Cyprinodon variegatus. The sequence goes on from NW_015156287.1 coordinate 138, forward strand.
CGCAACTACGAGGACTGTTTCACTTCCAATCCAAGAAGCTTTGTCTTTTCAAAATCTCAGGAACAGTGTTGAGTTTGAGGCTTTTAACCCGGCACACGCCTCAGAGCCTGGCTTCTGATGTCCTCTCACTACCCTTGATCAGTTATTTCTGGATTTATGCTTATGTTGCCATAAATCTGATCTACCATCTCCTTATTTGGGTACTCTACAAACTTCCATTCAACCTGACAGTATTAACCCTCAATCTGTGTCGTAATGGAAATGCAAATGTTGGACCTAATCTCTGTACAGGCCTTTTACTTTCTGGACCGGGATCTTCCACCTTTACAGAGTAACTGCGAAATGCATTTATTTAGAGCTTCTAGAGGCATAAGTGGGCAAACACCAAACAACCATCACGGATGCATACAATGATTCAAAAATGATCCGCTCCAACTCTTTGGTAACTGATGGTAACTGATGGGCATGTTCAGAACCCACCCAAGACGTGAAGTCTGTTTTGGCATTAATGGTTTAACTGCTGGGGAGCTTTTTGCATTTCATTCAGCAGCCTGATAAACATCACACGTTAACAAAAACTTTACTTATCTTTGGTTAAAAAATGTCAGTAAAGCTTGTGAGTTGTTTCCATTTGCCTCTGCAGTTGTTGTTTGGTTTCGTTCACGTAGTTCATGACAGGTGTGGGGTGAACATCTCTCTGAGCTTGTTTAATTGATGTTGGCAGATCCTGCCAGCAGACAGCAGGTACACAGCTCCTTTCACTGCACCCAGCTGAGAGTCTGCATCCATGTGGAGAAGAGAATTACCTTTACTCTGGTGACCTGGACTGGACAACTCTGGACCATTTGATTTTCCCTTTTTTGGGTCCACATGCTAAATTTAATGGTAGTAAAACAGGGACTAAATGTCCTATGACAAGCGAAACTCCTTGGAGCTCAGCTGGCTTTTATTGCAATCTACACTTTTACCGTAACACATTTCTATTTATCTTTTTTTTTAAAGAGGGTAACAGTGTTTTATAATGTGTTATTAAAATCTAGATGGTACAAAATCAGAAATATGCAGTGGGGTGGAATCAATGCTAGATTGAAAAACAGGTGATAAAGTTTAAAAAACTAACTCTTAACTCTAAAAAAAAAAGTTTAATTGTGACAGACCATCATAAAGCCATGAGCAAGTCTACCACTGCCCGTTTGAGTTATTTAGAGATTTGAAAGGGTGGAGTTTAAGCTTTACAGTGATGGCACATTAGTGGAAATTCAAGAAAGAATTTAAGAATTCAAGAAGATAAGTCAATTTGAATGCTGACCCTATCTGCTGCAATTTAAAGAGAAATCCCCCTTTGAAGATCTGCTACATTCAGCTAAGCAGTAGCAAAATATCATATCTTAGCTTCTCTTCATTGGCTTCCTGTTAAATCCAGAATAGAATTTAAAATCCTCCTTCTCACATATAAAGCCTTAAATGGCCAAGCTCCATCTGATATC
>NW_015156288.1:0-1624 GCF_000732505.1 Cyprinodon variegatus
ACCTTGTTGAATCAATGCCACGAAGAATTGAGGCAGTTCTGAAGGCAAAAGGGGGTCCAACCCGTTACTAGCATGGGGTACCTAATAAAGTGGCCGGTGAGTGTAGTTCTCTTTCTATAGATGATACATCTGGCTATATATTTCTGTCTCTTAGACATAGTATTTAAAATAGCTATGATAGTTACTAACCTGCTGGCTCAGAGTGTATATGCTTACCTGCCATCAACTATTTACATGAAAATATAAGAAATACCAATGGAAGAGAGTTTCTATGTTTTTGGTTAATAACCTCTATTTTTTTTTTTTTTCAAACCCCTAGTCGGTCATGGCAGATGGCCGACCCCACTGTGCCAGGTTCTGCAGTAAGTTTCAGTCTGTTAAAGGGGAGTTTTCTTCTCGACTGCTTTCTCAGTATGATGACACGGTTTCTACATTCTCACTCAGGAGGAGGGATTGCTGCAAAATCAGTGACTCATCGATTTTCTTAGATTGAACCCCTTTTTCTTTTTTTTTTTTACTTGAAACATTCAAAACATTAAACTAACCTTGACTGCATTCTCATATACAGCAGCATCTGGATGATGGGCCTGTGCGGTTTAGTTTGGTTTAAATCAATTTCCAGATTAGTTCACCGTAGTTTCGCTCATTTTATTTTACTGGACTTTATTTCAGACCAATAGAGTTCAGTTCAACTATTTTGTACCAATCAAAAAACAAAGTCAGCTTTTACAAACAAGCACCCCAATTGTAATCAAATTCACCTTCAAAAGTGCTCGGTCTATTTGATAATCAAATCTGTATCTATTAAAGGAAGCAAGTGGATTTAATCCAACTCTCTTCATCCAGTTTGGCTGTGTTTCAATAAAGCAACAAAAACTGTCAGAGGCTACCAGGGGAAACATGTAGATGAAAAACAGATATGTGACCTCATAAAATGAGCCCTTTTTAGGGGACAAAACATAAAGAAAATGCTCTAGCATCTGGAAGGCTTGATCTGAAGTAAATGGGTCAATAAGGCACATCAAAGTGTTGAATTAAAACCAAAAATGAGTTAGAGACTCTAAACAAAAATCTTTATTTAGACTAATTAAGAGGAATTTTAATGAATAAAATTTAATTGTTTGCACCTTGAACATTATGCCGTTTCAGACCTTATCCGAGATTCCTTTGGAAAGGGGATCAAAGGATGTATTTCCAGGTAAATAAAGCAGTCTCATATTTGCATTATAGTGCAATAAGATAACAGCTGATTCGCACCACTTGTCCCTGGATGGGCTTTAAAAAAGTACCTCTAAAAATGTAATTGAGAGACATTTAAAATAGCACAGCATAATATTGACAACATCTAAAAACAAACAGTGAAAAATAAAAACATCAAAAATGGATACAGTTCTGTTTTTAACATAAACAGAGTTTTGTTAGTTTTTTTTAACACTAAAACTGCTTATAGACTTTAAATCAACAGGATTTGAAGCACAAGTGGTTCTTTGAAAGGGGACCTTACAATTTCCATCGGAAGCTGATGTTTCTAGTGAATCTGCTATTGCCCTGCAACCTCTGTATGCCATTTCCTTAATGGTGTAGGTGCAAATCCATTTAAACACTTAAATATATATATATATAT
>NW_015156289.1:0-1624 GCF_000732505.1 Cyprinodon variegatus
AGATAGATAGATAGATAGATAGATAGATAGATAGATAGATAGATAGATAGATAGATAGATAGATAGATAGATAGATAGATAGATAGATAGAACAAGAAATACTTTCAGTAAGGTTTCTGTTTAAGATTTTCACACCAGATGTTTTTAATCCAGTGCAGAATTTACCCTGAGAATCTCTGTTTAACAGGGATTCCTGCAGGACTATATCACATAGATGAGGAATGTTGTTATTGTCATGCGATTCATGAGGTTTAGTATGACTGCCAGTGGGATGAAACTTGGCCAACAAGCACAAAGATTTTTCTCCTCTTGGTATTTGGTTTCCATGGCTCCCAGCACCTTCTGAAACTAAACAGAGGCTCATAAGCTGGCTTTGTGCTGCATCTGTACACATGTGCAGATTTGTTTATTTGGCATCACATTTACTTTAAAAGACACATAAAGCATCTTTTTCTAAAGCTGTGGCACCACACAAAACAGCTCTAATAATCAAGTTTTCATTTTATCAGCAATATAAAAGTTGCCACAGATGTATGAATGTCATGCAGAAATCTCCAGAGTTTCTGTAGTTACAAAATACAACTAAACAGCACTCAGTTAGTCCAGTTAAGCCAGAAACTCACATGCTTTCAGCCTGTAAGCCAACCTGGACCAACATAAAAAACACACAAAGCAGTGTTCTTTGATCATTAAACAAACACTTTTGCACCGCAAGGTGGCTCCCTTAAGACGGATGCAACCAAGCACCATCTGCTGGATATCACTATGCCAACATTGTCAAGCAACCGTTGCAGTATGATAAGAGGAAGCATTTCCTCCGACAAACAATGTTTGTGCTGATAGTGAAGTGGGAATTACCCAGATTTTTTTCAGAACAAAGGTAACAGTTCTGTAAACAAAAAAAGAAACCATCAAATGACTGAACAGAGGAAGTTAAAGGGATTTATTATAGGTTACCAAAGTCACTGTTAAAAAGTTAATTTACGAAATGTATTTCACTGAGGTGAGACTGTGTGAAAATTAACATGAAGTGTACTGGTTTTAAAAAATAGATATTTTTCTTTTTATGGGAGAAGATAAGGAAAACTTCTACAGGAAATTACAACTAAAATGAGCCTTAATTCCTTAACTCTTTTCCACAAAGCCCTTGATTTTTGTGGAAAAGATTCAGAAATGTTTTAAAAACCTTCCTCTGAGATCTTGATACTTATTAAGATGATGGCATAACAAAGTTGCTGCAGGTAATCATTGTTTTCTCAGAAAGGTTTTTTTATTTGCTCTACTCCACAAAAGCCAGATTTATGGAATATGCTGTCAACAGATTCACCCACTGGGGTGTTTATCTCTTAACCTCCTCCAGAGTGGCCTCCTCCTCACATATGGCTGAAGGAAGGCAGTCAAATCTCCTGGTACCAAAAAGGCCATTAAGTGACCAAAACAGAACTGATCCAATGCAGAGAGGCAAACACCACCTGACTTTCCTTGGATTCCCATCAGTAAGTTTATTCCTGAGATGACCTCCATCAAATAACCAAATGTAGAGGTCTCCAATCTAATCAATAATCATATTCTACAGAGGTGTGCTGCCAAGTTTTCAACAACCGTGTGTGTGTGTGTGTGTGTG
>NW_015156290.1:0-1624 GCF_000732505.1 Cyprinodon variegatus
AATCTCATACACAGGCTTCAGGACAGCTATGACTGTTACAAAATATTTAGAATGGGAATTTTTCATTATATGGGACCTTTAAAAAGAAGTGATAGACAGATTGAGGATGGTGCTCCATTCTACTACACAAAATGAACTTCAATGTAATGCATCGTAAACTTTTTTTCTTTTCAAAATTTCCCAAACTCAACTCATGTAAAACTAAAGGTAATCCTGCAGACTCAGATCCAATGTACCAATGCTGTGTTTTCTTTTATTGTAATTAAGTTCATCTTCAAGATGTCTCGTATTTCTCTTGTCCTCTCTTTCTGCAGGCTAAAGAATCCATAAATATGCATATATACATATATGATTTCTACTTTTACAATTATTACTTTTGTTTATTTTCAAACGTATTTAAATATATATATTTAGTTATTATTTTACTGGTAGCTTTTTTTCTGTCTTTAATGGAACAGTTTATCAACTCTCAAGCCCAACTGTATTATTATGTATTTGCAATTTGATGATCACCTGTAAATATTGCAGTGAGAGATGTGCAAATGGGCTGCCTTAAAGATGTTCAACTGCCGCAACAATGAGAACAAAGCCATGAGACACTAGGGGGGATGATAGACACCTCAATCATCTCATAAACACTAAAGATTGCCATCGAAGGAACTGGTAGAATGAATGGCAACCCAAAAAAGATTAGGCTTCAGAAAACATCTGAATGATCATAAACCCTTACTGTTTAAATGTAGCTTCCAGGGCCTTTCTCACAGGACTTGCTGTGCTCTGTGTTCAGCATATCTGAACTTTGACCTTGGCGTGGGCAGGAAAGTTCTGTGCTGTCCAGTGCTTTTGCACCCTTGTGTGGATCATGTCACTGAAAACATTAGATTTCATTTCTGAAAGTGTCATCTTTATTGAAGCTGTTCATTTGAAAAAGTATTGAGGACATGTGCACCTCATGTGCAGCCACATAAAAAAACAAACAAACAAAAAAACATCCATGCTTGATATGGAAGTCAGCATCAACAGTTTCGGATTTAAAATTCTTGACTCTACAATACATGAGAAAAGGATATCAAGATCAGGTGCAGAGAAAACTGGGTGGAATGAGGAGGCCTTTGGTTTGTTTACTCCACTTGCTGAAGTCTCAGCTGAAGTCTTAGTTTGAAGTGTATCTACATAGATTTGCCGAATAGAAATTTTTATAAACTGCTTTGAGCATATTTACTATCAGTTTATGCTCTAAAAAGACCATGACAAACTTGATCCATCATGGCTGGTCCTGTAAATATCTGAAGCCTGCTGAAGAAGTCTGTTCAAATAAGCTGCATAGTTTCAGTACTTGTTGCAGTTTATTTCAAGAAAAAAAACAGCATTGTAGTTTTAGTACATAGGTATCCTAAAGGGATAGTAAACCTAAGAAAGTCTTTGAGCATGGGCTTTACTCTTTTTAAGTTTCATACTGCATAGGAAGTAAAATATTGTGGTGGTAAGTGTTAATGATCTGTAAAAAAAAAAACATGGGGAAAGTTAGCTAGTTAGGCCAGTTTACTAAAAAGTATAAAATTCAACAGTGGTAAAGAAGTTCACATACACAAATTATTTCCAGTGCAGTTCTAGCATCTGTGAA
>NW_015156291.1:0-1623 GCF_000732505.1 Cyprinodon variegatus
TTAATTTTAGACTTACCTTAAATTAAACTTTAATTGTGAAATTGGCTTGATCAGATCTTCACAGTGATTAACTGGGCTCAACCTGTACCACAGATCAATGTACATTTCTCACAACAAGGTGTGAGGAATTCCCAGAGATTGCTTTAAACATTTAAAAACCACTGAACCACCTGTGCGTAGTTTAAATTCAATTCAGTTTATTTCTATAGCGCCAATTCACAACACATGTCACCTAAAGGCACTTTACAGGTCAACCAGATCATACAGTCAATTGGATTCAATGTTTTCTATCTAAGGAAAACCAGTTGATTGCATCGACTCATTGACTCGAAGGCAATCCCTCACACTAAGCGACAGTGGAGAGAAAAAACTCCCTTGTAACAGGAAGAAACCTCCAGCAGAACCAGGCTCAGTGTGAGCGGCCATCTGCCAAGGCCAAATGGGCTAATGGTGGGGGATGGATGCTGTGGCTATGCTAGAGACTCTGTAAATGGGTGAATTAGGAGGGAACTCCTTTTCAGGGATTACCAGTGTTTCCTTACATGGGATGAAGACTGCTTTATCATCTGATCAGACTCATCAGAGCATTGGTCTCTGATCTATGAGCAGAACTGGACACACTATTGGAGATACCAACTTGACAGACCCACATCCTCCCTGTGCATCACAGGTGTTAAACATTGTCCAGGCTCTGATGTAGAACAAAGGGTAGCTGGTAGCAGGGTTCTAAAGAAACACAATAAAATATAAAAAAGAATCTGAGGTACATATAAAATTCAAAATATACTAATGAATTATAGGCATAAATAATTGTTTGATATAAATTGGGCTAACATGGATGAGGCTTCCTGTTGTGGTCCATTTGTTAAAGATCCAGGATAATCCATGAAAGGTTAGGACACGTGCTGCTTTGCCAGATTTTATATTTGTTTTTATTACTCACCACTCTATGGCCATGTCCAAACGTCCATCCTAAACCCTAAATGGGGAGTGGTGGCCTCATGGTTTGAGCCAGAGGCATCTATTCAAAACAGATGTATAGCAAAAACCAATCAGTTGTATATTAAGTCATCACACCAGTATATTTCTATTAATGGCAACAAAAAAAAAATATATAAAACACTTAAAAAACTGCTTTTAATAAAAACAAAACATTATTTCATTTACAGGTTTACTTTTTGTACATAAATCCTGCCCTTCTAAGGCTTTGTGAAGGCAAATCTGTGTTTTGCAAATTTCAAGCCAATAGTTTTATTGGAATCCAGGACAAGACCTTATTAACTTTGTAACATTCAAAAAATATGGATATTTTTTATGGAAAAAATTGTAATTAGAAACGCCAACTTTCCCGAATATATTAAGACAAAATGGCAAAGTGCTTCTATAAGAAATTCATGAAAAACACTCTGAGAGTGAAAGAAAAACTTTTTTTTTTTTTGGTCCAACATAACCTTAGAGGCATTAATGCTGATACTAGCACTTACTTTTTTTAGTTTATAAACCTAAATATCATTGTTAACTAGGCTTATTAACTTTTTACACTGGAAAAAAACAAAATCTAGTCATTTTTGCTTCAAACAAATGATACAAAAAGGGTATGCAAGTGATCAAAAATGGTAACTA
>NW_015156292.1:0-1623 GCF_000732505.1 Cyprinodon variegatus
GAGTTCCCAGCCAGCCTGATCAGACACCTGAACCCGTCACCTCTGTTTCTGAACCTGTTCCCATGCCTGATTTTTTAGCCTCAGAACCAGTAATCCGTTCTGGAACACTAATCTTTCAACCAGTTAGCCTTTTGCCTGAATCAGCCTGTAATCCTGTTAGCTTAGCTCCAAAGACCCCTCGCCGTAAGAAACAGCGTCGCCTTAAATCAGCTCTGTGCCGTCTAGAGACCCCTGGGTCAGCTCTGTGCCGTCCAGCGACCCCTGAGTAAGCTCTGTGCCGTCCAGAGACCCCTGAGCCTGCCCTGTGCCATCCAGAGACCCCTGAGCATAAACTTAAGAGGGCCTCAGAGTTCGGAGTAGGTGGAAATATGCCTCCAAGAGCCTCTCAGCAGAGGCCACAAACCGCCAAGAGCCCTCTACAGACGCTTCAAGCCACCTCAGAGACTGAACATGTGCCTCCATGGGTGGTCTCCCCTGTTCCTGAGGTGGAGCCACAGTCGGTGGTTTCCCCTGTTCCTGAGGTGGAGCCACAGTCGGTGGTTTCTCCAGTTCCTGAGGTGGAGCCACAGTCGGTGGCCTCTCCAGTTCCGGAGGTGGAGCCACAGTCGGTGGTCTCTCCAGTTCCTGAGGTGGAGCCACAGTCGGTGGCCTCTCCAGTTCCTGAGGTGGAGCCACAGTCGGTGGTTTCTCCAGTTCCTGAGGTGGAGCCACAGTCGGTGGCCTCTCCAGTTCCTGAGGTGGAGCCACACCCGGTGGTCTCCCCTGTTCCTGATGAAGAGCCACAGTCGGTGGTTTTCCCTGTTCCAGATGGGGAGCCACAGTCGGTGGTCTCCCCTGTTCCAGATGTGGAGCCACAGTGGGTGGGCTCCTCTGTTCCTGTCCAGGAGCCGCAGGCTGCGGGCTCCTCTGTTCCTGTCCAGGAGCCGCAGGCGGCGGTCTCCGCTGAACCTGTTCCTGAACCACAGTTGGTGGTCCCCTCTGTTCCTGACCCGGAGCCGCAATCGGCGGGCTCCCCTGTTCCTGACCCGGAGCCGCAATCGGCGGGCTCCCCTGTTCCAGACCCGGAGCCGCAATCGGCGGGCTCCCCTGTTCCAGACCCGGAGCCGCAATCGGCGGGCTCCCCTGTTTCAGACCGGGAGCTGCAATCGGCGGGCTCCTCTGTTCCAGTCCAGGAGCCGCAATCGGCGGGCTCCCCTGTTCCAGTCCAGGAGCTGCAGTCGGTGGGCTCCTCAAAGCCTGTTCCAGAGCCGCTGTCGGTGGTCCCCTCGGAGCCTGTTCCAGTCCAAGAGCCGCAGGAGGCGGTCTTCTCAGAACCCGTTCCAGAGCCGCAGTCGGCGGTCTCCTCAGAGCCTCCTCCTGAGCCGCAGTCGGCGGTCACTACAGGGCCTGTGCCTGAGCTGCCGAAGAGGGGACGGGGTACCCCGTGGGGGTACCTACTGAAGTTTGGGCGTCATCCTCCTGAGAATCTGCTTCGCCTCCGGCCCCGCGGCAGACCCCCAGAGCGTCAGCTTCGCCTTCGGCCCCGCAGCAGACCCCCGGAGCGTCGGCTTCGCCTCCGGCCCCGCGGCAGAACCCCGGAGCGTCGGCTTCGCCTTCGGCCCCGCGGCAGACCCCCGGAGCGTC
>NW_015156293.1:0-1622 GCF_000732505.1 Cyprinodon variegatus
TCTTTGTATTTTTATCTGCTTTTTTTATTTCCCTCCATTGCTCATACATTAGAGCACCCAAGCAAAATTTTTTCCATATATCAATTTGTAGCCATTTTGTAAGAAGAATGGTTTTTAGTTCAGGATTCTAAAAGAAAAAAATGTTGCAAATAACTGCTAGAATAAATTATTAATTTTAATTTGTAACCTATTTGTATTATTACTGACAGTTTGTCACTTTTTTGGTGAATTAAGCTGGTCTGGGTGTAGCATACACCACCCACAGTGCTTATTATAACATCTACATACTGTATGTATTTGTGGAAAAAAAATGTGTTGCCTTCATTTGAAAAGTTCTTTTTCCATATGAAAAAAATCTTGAATGTTAATCAAAGGCAATTCATGTCTGCTACTTTTTGTTACTTATATATATATATATCTTTCTTTTTTTTTCCATGCAAGTTTTGATCATATAAACTTGTAAACTGCTGCAAAGCATTTTCCCCCTTAATTTAATTACCATTGCCTGAATTGGGTTTCAAATTATAATTTCATTTTAAAGGGGAAATAAACTGATCCAGACGTTAACATATACTTGCTTTTCCCAATTATCTGAGATTATTTCTGTGTTTCAGTTATATTTTCTCAGTCCAGACCTCATGCACTGACTCACCAGTAGGATCAATAACAATAACAATACATGTAAACTTGACAGTTTGAATATTCTTTTTTTTTTTTTAGGTTTTTATGCATCCATTATATACATTTAATTTAAAAATATGTAAAGGCTATATATATAAAAAAATATTTTTTAAAATCTAAAGTGTTTTTTGAAGCAGAGAAGAACAATCGTTCAGTTTGGTATACAGACAATTTCCAATTTGCATATTTTATAAAACACCTGAACTGACCGTTTTTTCTTTTTTATGGCTTAATGAGAGCAGTGGGCTTTGAATGGAGACAAAGCCATTCTCAAGCACATATCAAGGTGCTCATTTTGAGCCTGGATTGATATTTATTTTTGATTATATTCATGGTGGAGAATCCTGCTTCACAGCAGCAGTTTGAGCCAGACATACTCAGAATGTGCAGGGTCATCTTTGAGCACGCCATTTCACTTTTTTTTCACCAGTTCACTGTGCTTCTTCCAGCAGTCCACACTTTCTCTGCTCTCTTTTTGTCATCGTATTCTTTTTTTCCTCTTGGCCCGGCTTGCCACAGGTTTGCCTGCTGTGTTTAAAAATGGCTCACAGCAGTGACCCAGACTGACAGCAGCTCATTGGTTAATTTGTGTCACCTGTAGCCTGGTCCCTCTGGAGGGCTTTACCATATTAACAGAAGAAGCAGTGCAAGTGAAGTTAGACAATGTCTTCAGACAACATGCGGTAATTTATACATTTTTTAAATCAGTTTGGGTCCTGATTGTCCAGCCGGTGGGACCTCTGCACTAGGCCAACACTACCACTCAAAAACCAGAAATTTATTTTCAGCATTAACTTTATTCTCATTTAGAGATAAGATCATCTAAAGATTTCGATTATTGCCATAAGCTACTCAGAATGGCAAACTAAGAAACAAATTAACATAAATTTGTGAATTTTAGATGATTAAAACTTATAGTAATGGGATAAGAGGACATTAAA
>NW_015156294.1:0-1622 GCF_000732505.1 Cyprinodon variegatus
ATGAAACCTAAAACCCATGAACAACCTTTAGTTAAACACTGAGCATGCGGTAACTTTAAAATGTTAATGTTATGTAAACCAATAAAAAAACACCCACTGTGATACAATACAGAATTAATTCAGAGGCAACAGGATTAGTGATATAAAATGATTAAATAAAGGTATAAAGGACAATCTTTTATTTCCTTTTGGATCATCTAAATGATCACCTAATTGTCAATCATTCTGGTGATATGTTTACGGAAGGCCATCCTAAGTGCACTCTTAGGCGTATGTGTGTGGTGAGCTATGTTTTCAGCCAGTCAATGAAGCTCACCTTTCTCACCATGTTTCTTTGAAAATGGCCGAGGGTAGTAAAAGAGAAAGCCTCAGAAAAGGCAGGTATGCTTTGTGCAGAAAGCTCTCCTCGCAAAGCGTTATGGGATTTGCTGTCACAGCGGCTCACTGTCGCTATAGGCTGTCGCCACCCGACAGCGGCGACTAATAAGAAAGATGGCGCAGGCACCACACGGTGGAGGAAAAATGACACGACCAACGGGGAACTAAAAGCAGTGATCATCTGTCTTAACAGTAAGTTTACTGAGTTCACTATAAAATCCACTATATAGTCCCTATAGGACGTTCAGACACAGTAAGCTTATATAAGCTATGAGAACAGCAAATTTTGAAGCGTGCGTGAGGAGAAAAGGGATTGTAAACACTCTCGCATGTGTTTAATAGGCTTTCACTATCGGGAGTGGGTACAGGCTTGTCCATGTGCATCTTCTTTTTAAGTGGAGAGGGCCGGTCTTTTTAAAAATTCACAAAAATCCTCCACAGTACCTTTTTAACATTAAAATATGGGATTTCTTTTATTTTTATTTTTATTCTGAAGTTTCTGTCTTTGCACCTCTGAGCTTGCCTGTTCTTCTGATTTGTTTGCCTGACCTGTCTTCAGACACCTGCTGGATTCTGCCTGTTGACAAAAACAGGAGCTGCTTCCTGACACCGTCCTGTCCACCGTCCACCGACCTCTTCGAATCTCTGATCTTCTGGCGCGGGCTCCTGTGAACCTCTTCCACTCTGGCTTTGGCCTTCTGGAAAGTCCTGCCTTCATTCCTCTGGATCTGACCTTCTTCCAGTTCTGCAGTCTCGAAGGCTTTCACGTCTGGGACTCTCTGAGCAGTGTTCTCTGTGTGGAGGTTGCAGCCGACCAGCCGATCCACCTCTTCCTCTGGGCATGGACTTAACTTTAAGAAAAGAGGTTCCTGCCTTAGACCTCCTTGCAGATACTGCCATATTTTAATAAATTTCTTGTTGAGAAATCTGTCTGTCTGCCTTGATTACTGGGTCCTATGTTCTGAGCCTTGCCAAGCGGGGGGTCCCAGTGTAATTGCATGATTAATTGAATTAATTTCCTATTTTGAGAGTTGCTGTTTTTTTTTTTTTTTTTTACACCTGTTTTTACACTTTAAAATAATGAGTTAAAATGAGAGTAATTACATTTTAAATCTAGTAGTTGTGAGATGTGAAGGAGGTTTTGGGAACATTTTCTTTTAAATCAAAACGAGAACAAGAATAAAAGTTCGGAGAGCACTGGTCTAGAAAGTGGTGGTGCTGCATCACACTGACAGGAAATTTTG
>NW_015156295.1:0-1622 GCF_000732505.1 Cyprinodon variegatus
ATCAAAAAAGTACTCCAGAGTGTTGTTCAGCATGGGGGTGAGTAGAAAATGAAGGCTAATCATGTTTTGGGTGTACTATTCCTTTAAACTCTTGGACGGAACCAGTACCTGTGGTTCTGGGTGGTGGTGAAGGATGGAGGGGGTGTGTGAGGCTAATGGGGTTAATTCTAGTCCAACAGCTTCATAGCGTAAAGCCTGAAGCTGTGACCGTTCGGCTCCACAGACGTTTACTTCCCTGATTTTGGTTCTGCTTTGAGAGGCTGCTGATAATCTGCTGGCAAAGCAGCAGCTTTAGGAGACGTTTGGAATCAAAGGAAGCGTGTCCCAGTAACTGTTTAGTCTACATTCTCAGAATAGATTTCATTTATGATAATCCTTAACAATAAATTTACAAAAATAGATTATTTAGCATCTTTTATAATCGGTTAGTTAGCTTCTTCCCAGAGTAAAATCTGACTGCAGCTCATGATAAAGGATCAATTCAGGAGTCTGAAAAAAATGGAGAATCCTTTGCAAAACGGAGCATTTAATCATCTGAATGATCTTGGACATGATGTCCTCTGATAAGATCAGCCTCATGGCGCCGTGATGCAGAGATAGTGAGCGCTGCAGCTGGTGTGACGGCGAATAAGCAGGGCTCCGTTAAACAGGGTACTTAGAAAGCACAGGTGAGACAAATATAAAGCTGTTCTAAATAAAAACACAACGTCAACACAAAGGTAATAATGACGATACGAGTTACTTTAAATGACCGTTAGAAACCTGCCTTAGGTTTTATCTGGTTGATTTACTTATTTTATTCATCGGCTCTGCTGTTTTCACTGAAAGGTTTAGGTTTCAGTCGGCGGTAAAATGGCGAACAGATCGTCCTGCATCCTGGACCAAACTGCCTCCAATACGGGAGGAAAAACGGGACAAAAACTGCTTTATAATCCTTTAAAAAAAGGATGAATTAAGAATATCACAGAACTGATTCTGGTAGGTTTGGTGAAGAGATGATAAGATGACTGGTTGCACATTCTGCACTAATAGAGGAAATCTGATTAAACAGACCTAAAGTTTTCAGACGTGTCACATAAGGCAGGCTGTGTGCTTCGGCATAAAGTTAAAGTTATTATTTTCCACCTAAGTTGTGATTTTATTTTGATTTTTTTTGTGCATCAAACACAGGAACGAGTTCTTCTGCAGAGTTTCTTGTTTTCATGGCATTAAATGTTCCACTTGGAAGGAAAACGTCTAGCTGGAATATAAGGATCCGTCAGCTCGCTGGAATTCTCTCCTCCTCAGTTTCAGCACATTACTGCCACCTAAAGGGCTGGAGTGGGACATTTACTCTTCTACCTTATAAAGGAAATTTGTTCCATTACATCTTATTGTTTTAAAAATAGAAATTGGAAAAAAATGCAATCCAGATATTTTTTTTTAAATACCCTCGAAAAAAGTTTTATCAGATTTTCTTTTTTTATATTTTGTTCCCATATTTATTTTCCTCAAATTGTATTTTCAGTAGGGCTGCAACTAACCATTATTTTCCAAATTTATTAATCTGTAGATTAATCAATTTGTTGTAAAAGTTGTCCTAACCCTTTATTCGATTAATAATTGGATAGAAAAATGTTCCT
>NW_015156296.1:0-1621 GCF_000732505.1 Cyprinodon variegatus
ACGCTCTCTTAAAAGTTGCTGTTCTTATAACTCATACAATCTTACTGTGTCCAAACATCTGCCCTAACGCCTAAATCCCTCAATCACTATTGGTCACATAACTCCTCCTCCACTGCGTGTGTCTGCGGCATCTTTGTTACTAGTCACCGCTGTCGAGTAGCAGCAGCCTATGGCGACAGCAGACCGCTGTAACCGCAAATCGTTTAATGCTTTGCGAGGAGAGCTCTCCGCAACCCTCTGCCATTTTCAAAGAACCACTGTGAGAAATGTGAGCTTCAGGGACTGTCAGAAACTATAGCTCCGAGCTCATTTACACCTGAAAGTGCGCACGCGCAGAAAAAGATCGCTAACGGGACGAACACATAGGATGGCCTAACGCAAACGTATCACCAGAATGATTTACACATAGGAGGAGCATTTATTTAGATGATCTACCCTGAAATAAAAGAACGTCCTATATACCCTTAAGGCTTCCTTTACCCTGACCAAAGGCGTTCGCTCCTGGGTTTTATGTTTTTGTGGCTTTTAAGGCTAATTTTTCCAGAACCCATTGTTGCTGAACATGTTTACCTTCACTGTTGAGTGCTAAAAGTTTGACATCTGTACGCATTCAGTGGCAGAATATAAGTTTATCGTCACCACCAAAAGGCCTAAAGTGAGAAAATAAGCGTCATACTTTTGTTGAATGTAACGTCACCAATCATTTGAGTTTTGTGATTAGGACTTTATGATCTTTAAAGGAGCAACTATATTCTAATTAGGACTGATTAACTGGAATCAATTGGATTGGTTGATCAGTCTTTATTTTGATTAATCAAGATGATGTTATACTGAGTTTAAACCAGGTGAAGCATTTTTTCAGTCTTTATATTCTAGTTAACGATTATTCAATGACGAAATTAGTTGACGATTATTTTAATACTCGATTAATTGTTTCAGTCATAATTCCAATTGATTATTGTGTTCGCAGCTGAACGCCATGGCGAACAGAGCCGCAGGTAAAGGCTATGAGAACGAGGACCATTACACCAACATCAAGCTGCACTTCATTGGCATTGAGAACATCCACGTGATGAGGAGCAGCCAGCAGAAGATCATCGACGGTGCGTTCAGTTTCTGGTTGAGTGGTTCTATGATACCTGAGGTGGTAAAATGCTGCCCCCTGCTGGTCCTCATGTATCATCCTCTTTCCTCCTGCAGTGGGTGAGATGCGCACTCCGTCCATGACCGACTTCCTGTGGGGGCTGGAGAACTCTGGTTGGCTCAAACACATTAAAGCCATTCTGGATGCTGGAGTCTTCATTGCAAGGGTTCGTATGAATGCAGAGTGAAGCCAACAGCTCCGTTAAACCTGGAACCGACTGATCAAAGTCGGTTTCAGCGTCTCGGAAAGAATTCACTCCTTAAAACCACATTAAAACCAACATCATGAACAGTGAAGAGCCTGCATAAGGGTTAGGGAGGAGATTCTAGAGACATTTAAAGCAGAGTTAGCTTCTAAAACATTCCCTCCAAAGCTCCGCTCAACTAGGATGGCAGGATAGACGCCCTGCAGACCTACAAACACATGGATCTCCACCTAAACTGTGCATGGAAACCTGTTCGAGGCTGCAGAAACCCT
>NW_015156297.1:0-1620 GCF_000732505.1 Cyprinodon variegatus
ATATCAAAAAAGTACTCCAGAGTGTTGTTCAGCATGGGGGTGAGTAGAAAATGAAGGCTAATCATGTTTTGGGTGTACTATTCCTTTAATGTTAACATACTTAGAAACAGTGCAATTGTCTTATGAATATTTAACCTGTTTTGTTTTGTTTTGTTTTTTTCAGATAAAGCTCCCAGTGCTTTAAGTCCCCAAAAACATGTGGCTAAGTTGCAGCTACTGAAACCTGATGCTTTTGTGGCACAAAAAGTTAGATTTTGCAATAAATAATAAATAAATAAGTAATCACAGAAAAAAAAAAAAGATATCTGAAATACTTCTCAGAGCTGGCTGGATTCTTACAAAGGTTGAAAAATGATCTTAGACATTTCATCTAAAAAGTACAACAATAAAAGCTCTCATTGTGTGTGTGGTGAAAGGATAGCTAACACCAGCTGGAAAATGCTTTATGGCTTTCAACACATGCTCTTTCATCTGACGGGAATACTTATAAGTTCATAAGTCCAAAGAATATGCCTTTAGTTAAGATGCAGCCGGCGTTGTTCACAGAAGCCTGACTAACTCAATAAGACACGTCTGTACAAGCTTGTTGTAAGCATTATGACAAACATATATCCCAGCAGAGCTGCAACAACAACAACTGTCTGGTGAAGCTTAGAAGGAACACTTGAGTAAAAAGCTCTTCTCATCAGGGGGTGTATTTTATGCGAGGGCATGAGAAAAATCAACACTTTACTCACATGCAAAAACTGCTACCGCTGGGTAAACAGAGAGGAATCAGGGTAAGAAGGGTAAATCTCCAACAGCAAAAAAAAGAACAAATAGATAACATGTAGTTTGGGTGTACATGGGGAATTGTCTCATCCCTTTGAGGACAGTACATTACTATATGCCTGGGCTAAATCTAAAGATCCCGCCTGCTTCCACTAGTGAGTCTAATTCAATGTGACATGTTTTTAATAGGTAGTCTGGGAGGAATAAGATCTAATGCAGAGTATACAGATATAACAGTCGCCTTGTAATAGATGTTAGAAAAAAGATGCTACAATGTGGCCATTTATTTTTTAAGTAGGCATGTGTGGCCTTTTGTTACTATTAGGAGTATTTGTTAAAAAGCCCAAAAGACTATAAAATATACACAGCAAATTAGCATCAAACAGGAATGACCCAACAATAATCTGCTTGGGGGATAACCCCCCCACCCAACAAAAAACTATTACACAGATCCAAATTATTAAATCCCTGCAGTAATTAGCATTTATGATCAGGGAGCTGTGAAAAAAGCTTTCTTACATAGAAGAGCTAATTCATGCACCATGTAGGCAGAAACAATGCAGCAATCCCCCCAAGATGCTACAGAAAATGTGGATGGGTGTAGTCAATGAACACAATTTAAACAATAGCTTTGTGTTTTATTACAGCCTTCAGGATAGTTAATATGCTTTTGTTACAGTTATATTTTTGCTTAATGCACTATAAAGGACTTTATTTTATTTTTCAATGTCCTTCAAGCTTGTTTTCTTTAAATGGGTGATTATGTTATAAAAAAGGAGCTACATGCTCAACTGCTAAGGACCGCCCTGATGGCAGTATTAACACACATGATGCGGAAGCTGGCAAACA
>NW_015156298.1:0-1620 GCF_000732505.1 Cyprinodon variegatus
AAAAAAAAAAATGTTTAGCTATTGTACCTTTAAACCTCTATGTCAGGATTTTTTTTGGGAAAATATTAAGATTTGAGGTCAGAGGAAATACTTACGTCCCTAATATTCCATTTTTTCCAGAGAAATAAAGTGGAAAATACACTAAACAAAGTAGAAAGCTCGCAATAACTCACTGGGTGTATTGAATATGTATAATAATATTTCGTGACATATGCAACATCAGTGCATACCGACAGAAAACAATTCTTCAATAAGGTAACTCCCTTGCTCATACATCAACAAATATTTTTCTGCGGCAAGCACACAAAGGTGGACTTAAGTATTCACAGAACATAAGCAAATATAAACTTTTCCCGGCTATAATGTGACACACGGTCCCAGAATCTATTTGATAACCTCCAACTACTCAGTGTTCCAGGCTTGGTCTTTGAGAAGTGATTGAAATTCTCTCCACCTACACCCACTCATGCACTTATCATCAGCCTCTAAGCTCAAAACAAACCTTACAGAACGCAATAAACCTCAAAAGAATTGTGATGCAAGCAGACTTATGGAAATCCAGGATAGGTAAAGATCCTAACGTTTTCAGAGGTTTCTCAGCAATGTGACTTTCTCAATGTTGCTGTAACAAAGTGAACAATGTTAACCCTTAAATACTGCAGCCTTAAAAAAGTAATAATTTGTGCTTCTGTTTTATTAAATTAAACTTAGGGACAGACATTGCAGTGATTTGATACCTTAATGACAAATACATGAGCATACTTTGAAAAGAAAACAGATTTGATCTTATGTGTCATTTCAGCAAGTCATGCGGGGATGGAACACTTAATTGTGGCACAAATCCTTTTGCGGTGTTCATTCCTGATGGCCTTGCGGTTTGGATGTCCCACCACAGTACAGCAGCTCAATGCTTCTCTCCCTAAAGAGTTTGCTGACATTTTTCAAGGTCTTGCTTTCAAACCCTGTCTTTATTAGTTCCTCTTAAAGCCTGGGAAGCTGACTTAAGGAGGAACTAATCCTATTCCCTGGAATCTCTTCTTTTTGTGAGAAAGTCAGCAATCTAGTCAGCAGGAATCTACAGTCACTTCAACTGAAATAAGGGATTCCAGAGCTGAAAGGCTTATATCTAACAACAAACAAGATGCTGATAACAGACTGCTGCATCTACAAGGTCCATGTTTATAAAAGTCCCTTCAAATAAAAGAACTGCAATGGCTTGAAAACTGACTATTGATGAACATTTCAATACATTCGACTCAGCCATATGTGAAGTGAATTAGTGGAAAACACAGGTACAGCTGGTATAAAAGGTCTACACACCTTTGCTGAAATGCCTAGTTTTGGTTATGTAATGGATTGTTTAGTGTAATTCTTCATATTTATTGTGACTTTTAACCTGTACAATGCAATCTAAGAAGCTGCATATCTTTTCAGAGAGTAAAGTAATTATAGTGGTGCCATAACCTTTTAAGGATATTATGAAAAACATCCCAAACTGTCAGATTATAAGGGTATCTATCTACAGCCCTCTTAAAGGAATAGTACACCCAAAACATGATTAGCCTTCATTTTCTACTCACCCCCATGCTGAACAACACTCTGGAGTACTTTTTTGATATC
>NW_015156299.1:0-1619 GCF_000732505.1 Cyprinodon variegatus
ATATCAAAAAAGTACTCCAGAGTGTTGTTCAGCATGGGGGTGAGTAGAAAATGAAGGCTAATCATGTTTTGGGTGTACTATTCCTTTAAGTGTATGGCCACACCAGAAGGTTTTGGGTGAAAACTGACTTCTGCCTTTTCTAACCAAGACAGGTTAGAAATTCCAGAAGTTAATTCAGTCTTCCTGTGAGCCTCTTCCCAGCCTCTCTGACCAGGTTCAGCATTTTTCCTATTTTCTCCACTCATAAGTATGATGTAGTTATTTATTTTAATCTCCTTCTGATTGTTATGAATGAACTTTTGAAACCTCCTTGAAAACCAGGGCCCATTTTTCAAAAAAATGCTTCATATTCTCAGAGAGCTCCCATTTTAACATGAAAATTCCTGCCAAGGATTCTTGGAGGACCTCTCAATTTCTCTTAACCAGTTAAACTGAGCGTGTTTCAGCAAACAGCGCAGGGCAAATCTGGGCAAGTAGGAGACCCCATTGCACAAAAGAGTTTCTAGTAATCAATGGAGAAAAAAGAACCGATTCTAGAATTTAGACTGAATCATGAAATGTGTGTCGTGATAATGAAAATTAGCAAGAAATAATTGTCACTTAAAATATTTGAAAACATATTTTTTATATTCTTATTTTTGTTTCAATTTTCTTATCGGTGTTTACTCACCATGCTGGTAAGTTTACCACTTTATTTAGTTGATATTAATTGGAACTTACCTGTCAGCAATTTTTTGCGATTGCGTGTTGGACCAATAAAAAAAAATGTGGGAAAAAGGTTGAGAAAAGGAAACAAGGAACCTGCTATTGGCAGAGCAGTGGGAGGAGAAAAGAGGACTGTTGATTGGGATCATGGTGTGAAGAGGAGGACTCTGAGGAGTATTAACTGTGAGCAGATCGATACGTTTGTTTTTTTTTACATGCTGGTGTGCATTTACACACCAGCTGAATAGTGAGCAGCTCTATGTCCAGCGATGTAAACCCAAAGAGGAAATTACACTGCCCTGGAAAATATCTAGATCTTATTTAGGATCTGTCCCATATTCTTTTCTACATTTTTCCACTTTTTAATCATGATTTAAAAATGACGTTACTGGACGTGCACATTTAACCCTTCCAGCCCCTGAACTATTTACTTTTCCTCTATGGGAAATATACAAATTATCTTATCTCCATAGCAGTTAATAGGATCATTTACTCCACTGTTTAGTTGGTGGATCAGCCAACCAGTGTTTGACTATCTGTCCTCCATGTTGTGCTTTAGAAACCTCTAAGGCTCACTAAAGGTCTACTTTATTACTCTCACATTTTGTCACTTCAGGAGCTCTATGTGAATCATTTTTATCTTACTGGGGTAAAAAGACAACACTTAGAATCCTGTAAATATGGACCATTTTAAGTAAAATTACTTAACTAGCTACTTTTAGTGTTAGGAGTCTTTGTAAATATAAACTCAGAACTACAAGTTAAAGATATAGAGGACGGTCTTTTATTTCCTGGTGGATCATCTAAATAAGTGGTTCTCCTAATTGGCAATCATTCTGGTGATATGTTAATGTAAGGCCGTCCTACGTCCTCGCCCCGTTAGCTATCTTTTCTGCGTCTGCACACTTTCAGCC
>NW_015156300.1:0-1618 GCF_000732505.1 Cyprinodon variegatus
TGAAATTTGCAAATAGTTTTCAGGAACTTTCATTAGACTTAGACTAGAAGAAAATTGTAATATAGAAAAGATTCAATTGTCTGGCTAAGGTATTGTTTTTTGTATGACGGCCAATGTGTTGCTTTTATCCCACTGCAATGTTCTTCTTCTTCCCATGTACAGCACTTTCAATTGTTATGTTCCTTAAAACTGCTCTATAAATAAACTGGCCTTGCCTCATCTAAATGAATTACAAGGCAGGAAACAAACTTTGTGAACTTTTAATCTTCCTGGAGTTATGTGCTTTAAGAAAGCATGATTTCTGAACTATGATTAATAATTATTGAACATCTTTCTTTTATTTCCTAAATGATATTTGTGGTCATATGGCAGATACAGACAAGTTGAGCATTCACTGAGCTAGTTGAAAAGCCGAAAAATTAAGTAATACAATTGAGATTTGCTCACTATGCATATACAAACATCACACTAGATGGCACTGTTCCCTCTTGCCCAAGAGGCAGGTCATACTAGAGAAAAAACATCTGCATAGTCAAAAAGAGGTTTCCTTATCTTGCACTGTGTTTTAATTTGACAGATTTGACATGAAAGCCAAGAACGTGCCTGATCAGATGTTTAGAAGAAAGTGAGCTTTTGATTGTTTGATTTTATCATCAACAGATTAGATTGAAGTACCCTAAGAATTAGAGGATTAAAGATGATTTTCCTAAATTTCCATACAAATAATAATACTTGAAGAAAGCTATTTTGTGAAAAATTATCAGTAATACATCCTAATATTTACATGATTTATTAGATGATATTTATCAATTAATATATTGAGCTAAATCCAGCAAAACAGCTCCTGGAAACAAATCACCTCAGAAAAACAGATAAGGTTAAGCATATGAACCATGTGGCTTAAACAGGCTTAAAAAAAAAGGATGCAAGTGGTGGAGTTTTAAGGCTTATGTCACAAGCAACCTTTTCTTTTCCTGGCACCACGGTTCAAGCAGCTATCTATGTGACTAAAAGGCATGCAGAGAGAGAGCAAAGAATGTGCACCTCAATGCTCTGTTGTTTAATGGTACACTGCACCTGCTCCACACTTGTGGGGGCATGAGAGAGATAAATAGTAAGAGCTGGGATATTTGCAAGGACATCTCTAAACAAGGCAGGTGACTCGTGTTTTCATCATTGACAAGCATCTGCAAGCAACATTCTTCTGGGACCTTTTAGAGATGAATAAGCTACCCAGTTTCATATGCTCCACTGGTATGCATTCCCTGCAACCCAACAGATCAGTTCCAGCAGTTTGTTGCAATCTCGTGAAACATAGGAACTTCAAATTTGATTTCTTAAAAAGTTGGTGGGGAAGCTTTGGTATATTACACCATTATGGTGATGTTTCCGTACTCTCAGCAAGCCATTGTGGCCTACACAGCACATATTTTCTTTGTGAAATCCCACCATTGTTTTCCTCCATCCATTTGTCATTTCATTTGCCAACTCAGTCGTTCCTCTATTCATTAATACAGCTGCCTTGGCCATCCATCCATCCATCCATCCATCCATCCATCCATCCATCCATCCATCCATCCATCCATCCATCCATCCATCCATCCATCCATCCATCCAT
>NW_015156301.1:0-1618 GCF_000732505.1 Cyprinodon variegatus
TACCACCAAGCTAGTGAAATATTTGGCTATGTTGGTGCTAGCGAAATACTCAGACTGTGTCCGCTCTAACCCCTAAATCCCTCCATCACTATATAGAGCGGGTACTAGATAGTGAACTGCGAGGATCGCTACTTTTCGAGGTGCATTGTGGGAAATTTCGAGTCTACTACTTTTTTATCCACTAGACGTTCGGCCGCTCATGGAAAAATGGCGTAACCACTATATGGTGATTAGGCCGGACTTTCAGACAGAGCCTTAGTTTGTTAAGTAAATACTTTGTTTGGAGCTAAATTATTTTTTTAATAAATTAAATCTTTAATTTGCTAATTATTTATTTATTTATTTATCAAACTAATGTTTTAGTTTTGAAAATAAATTGACATTCTAAATATTTAGTTTGTAAGTTTTTAAAAATGAATGAATGTCATAGTGAAAACAATAACCTCGTTATTTCTCTGCTAGAAGAGGCTAAATGAAATTGCTGTAAACTCTGCCTGTGAGGTTTTTCTGCGGGCTGTAGGTGGGCGCGTGTCGTCCATGCGCGCTCAGGTGGGCGCGTGTCGTCCACGCGCGCTCAGGTCATGCCCTTCTCCTGTTTCCTCTGACACATTGTAATAGATTTGGCTGTTCTAAGTGGCCTCACCTTTCACTGAAAACAAATCACTCCCCCTCTGAGGCGCACACACTGTTTCTGACCACGGCCTGCTTCCTCTCACACGCCTCCCATCTTTCAGCCCCTTTTCCCCATTTTCTTCTCAGCTCTGACCTTCCTCCTCCTCCTCCTCTGCCTCCCGGGGGTGTTCTCCTCTTCCCCCGTCTCTCTGCCCTTCCTCGGACTCTCTCTGCCGCTTCTTGTTTTGAAACAAACAGCTTTGGGGCGGCGCTGCAGCGGGCTGGATGGGCTCTGGTTCTAAATTGAAATCAATATGATGGCATCAGTCTGAGAGCATCTCCAGCTGCTGGGAATGAAAAGGTTTCAGGAAGAGAGCATCCAGGCGTGATAATCACCGCACATCTTTCTCACACAAAATCCTCTGCTGTTTTATTCTCAATGTTACTTTCACTTTTAAATTACAAATTAAATCAACTAGATCGCATACTATTAAACAAAATATTCTTTTTTTGAGGAAATAATAAATAGCAGTGATATATGAACAATTTAAGAGTTAAATTTAACACCAATCTGAGTGCATTTGGTTCCACTCTTAGGCCCCTAAGCCCAGCGGGGCCGGTACAACCGACACCTGCTCATGTTTATCTATTTAATTCTATTCAGTTTATTTCTATAGCGCCAATTCACAACACATGTCATCTCAACACACCTCAGCTCACCAGATCAGCCATTTATAAAGATGGCTAAAAACGCAGTCACATGGTGTTTCATCCACACACCTTCCAAATGGGACTTTAAAATTAGTTTTTCACAAATGCTTTCTGTTTTTTACCTCCCTAAACAAATAAAATGACATACTAAGACTGCTAAGTTTTAGCCCCGCCCCCTAATGGCCGCCATCATTGGAAACTAGAGGCTCAGACCTTTCCAAGGAGGGGTCAGAGGTCAATGTGAGACCATTTCAGGTGATGTAACCGGCATGCGTTCCATAAGCTGCTCTGTTAT
>NW_015156302.1:0-1617 GCF_000732505.1 Cyprinodon variegatus
ATCTTACATGCTTCCCACTTTGGGATTCAAGCTCTTTTCATTTTGTCCCCCTCAGCCGTTACCATGGAGATCCGTATGTGCCTTGTGGCAGAGGCGCAAAGGCCCGCCGAGTGTGTTAGTACAGTAAATATAGACCATAATACAATCCACCCATTTAGATGCAGCAACCAACTCTCCCCAGGAGCCAATATTTCTATGGAAACGTAAAGCAAACACTCACTCTCTCACACAAACACACAACACTCACAGCGGCTGTTGTTACATCCAGTGAGTTCACGCTGTGCCTGAGGGGGGCTATTTGGGATTAGTGCTTCAGCTCAGCCTACAGCTTTAACCTAGTCGACAAAGCTAAAGTGAGTGAAAATGCAACGCTAAAGCCGGCATCGTTGTGTCACTTAAAGAACAGTACTGGAATGAGAACATCTCAGATCGCTCTGTGCTGGGTTTTTTTGTTTTCTAGCTTTAGCTAAAATTTTTGGATGGAAACCTAACGCTTTTGCTTCACGTGCAGAGCTGGAAAAAAACATACAGTATTTGCTTCAGATAAGCAAAGAAATTTTAATATCTGGCAAAGATAATCTGAGTAAATACAAAAAGCAGTTTTTAAATAAAGCAAAGAAAGGCATCCAAAGCAACCCCTGGTCTGATAGGGAAAAGCAATAAGCACCAGAGTCTGTAATAGGTGATGTTGATTCATTTATTTATAGCAATGAAGGGGTGTTAAGCACAGGATGCATGTTTACGGTCATGCTTTAACATCTGGGATGGGATTTAAGTTTGGACTTTAACTAGGCCACTAAGAAAACAACCTCTTTTTAGCCATTCAGATGTGGATTTTCTGGCATTCTCCTGCAGCATAATTAATGGTTTATAATGGTTCTGGAGCAACAAAGCAATACTAGATCATTAAGCAACGGCGTTAAACCATAAGGATGGCTGATTTTTAGGAATATTTTGGTAGATTTGCACCATATTCCACCTTCAAATATTCTGCCTTATCAATACAAATATCCAAATAGTATTTTTTTCTTCCATATGTGAAACTATACAAGGATATGCATTATTAAAAATAGTTCCATGCAACTCTGCATTGAAGTTATTCTGATTCCAAACTTTACAAAACGGTCCTGCTATAATTATAATGTCTATTAGTTAAAAGGCAGAAACAGCTGAGTTTGTTGGGGACACAGATGTGAGAGGTGCAGCAGTAATCTGTAGGTGAGACTGCAGCAGGTGGGGGAACTTTAAGGTTAGAGGCCTCCTGTTCAGGTGACAGTCATCGTCACCCAGATGAGGTGGATCTTCTTTATTTTTACACCAAAGTGAGGGAGCAGCTGTCTGATTCGGTCTGCATATTTCCCCATCTCAAGCTGTGGCTGAAGGTCAGCAATCAGGCAATAATAAGAATCAGAAATACTTTAATAATCCCAGAGGGAAATTACTTTTGTTACACGCTCCAGTTACAGTTTTATATATATATACACACATCTACACAACTACACAATATAATAAAGATAAAAAATACGAATAAAAAGAGATAAAATATATACACATATAGCTCTTCTGTATATATATATATGTATATCTATGCATATGTAAAAACTAAATCCAAATAAA
>NW_015156303.1:0-1617 GCF_000732505.1 Cyprinodon variegatus
ATTCTAGTGAATTAGGTAAATTTGCCAGTGTATTCCTTTTGCTCCCACAGCACAATGCAAAAATATTTTACTATGATTTAGCGCTAATTTGGACAAAGATAAAGCATAATTTTTCATCAATTTGGCTTTTTCTTTGATTGAAAACTAATTGAAAGCAAAGAGCACTGGAATCTAACTGAGAAGTTCCTATATAAACAAAACTATTCAAAAGTTAGGAATAAAGAATGCATTTGAAGTCTCCCAAACCGGACTGTGGGAACAAGCTTGTTTGATTTATTATATTGTATAAAATGCTGTGTAAGAAATGCCATGCTCTGACAAAAAACAACTACACTTTGTTTCAAACCAAGAGAGGAAAAAAAAACCAAACAACTGTGAAAAATCACCTGTCCTCTGATGTCTTAAACAAATGTCAGCCCAGATTCCTGCATAACAACAACATCTTGACAGATGAAACATGGTGTCCATCCAAGGAAGACAGCAAAAAGACACAAACAGACACAGGGTTCATGTCTCAAAGATTTCCTCTCAGTGTGTTTCTGTTTGAATTTAACGGTGCCATCTTTCCCACAGTTTCCATGGACACGGAGCTCAACCGCTGATGTTTTATCACACAGTGTTAAAACATATTCAAAGCTCAGTTAAGGCCATTTTTAAAGCGGATGCCACTGTCATCTTTTAATAAAACCTTCCCTCCTACAAATCAGAATGTTCATTTTTCCTGGTGTCATTGTAAAAAGATATGCTTTAAAGGACTGAGTCCTAAGGTCACAATGGTTTGGTTAGTTTGCGGTCACACAGAAGTGCAGGAGGAATTTTAACTTTGTGAGCAAAGGCTTAAGTTACATATTGTTTCTTATTATTTTCAACTATTCATAACTTTATAATTTTAATAAATGTAATACAGCATTAAATTCTCTAGTAAAGTAAATAAAAGTGAATAAAAGTAAAAAAAAAATTAATAAATTAACATTGTTTTTGTTGTAGAGTTTGCTGAAAATTAGGAATGCACTTTTAATGTTCGCATATAGTGTAAAAAACGAATATCTGATCATTTAGTGTGTAAAATACAAATACTATGCATAATCAGGCTCAACTCTGAAATGTAAATGCAGTCAAGTGATTTTAACATAATCCTTGGTTTGTGTGGAATATTGATGAAATATACGTATACAAAGCTCAAAATCAATTTCAGAATTAGGTATGAAATAAACGTTTAATTTTCCTACATTTTGTAGAATTAGTTCAAATTATTCTGAAGTGACCCAGACAAAGTCTGAGTTAAAACTGAAAGAGAATTTTCTATCAGAGCTCAGTAGTACAGTGAGAGCCTTCTAATTTTAAAGATAACATAAAGCTTATAGCTTAAGTAAATGAAAACATGATAGGAGAGCGAAAAACATTAGCTAGAAAGTATAGTTATACACTCACCGGCCACTTTATTAGGTACACCTGTCCAACTGCTCGTTAACACTTAATTTCTAATTAAGTGTTAACGAGCAGTTGGACAGGTGTACCTAATATCACATGGCGGCAACTCAGTGCATTTAGGCATGTAGACATGGTCAAGACAATCTCCTGCAGTTCAAACCGAGCATCAGTATGGGGAAGAAAGGT
>NW_015156304.1:0-1617 GCF_000732505.1 Cyprinodon variegatus
CTTAAAAGCCTGGACCTTCATCTGCTTTAAATTTAGATAGTCCTTCAGAAACTTTGTTTTGCTTTAACTTTTAATCCTTTGCGGAGTAACCATGTCCTGGATAAAGAATCTTCATCAACACATAACAGATGATCTGTTAAACCTAACAACTGAACTGGACAACACAGCTTAAGACCAGGGGAACAGGATGGTTGGAAATACTCTGACAGACATGTCTCACATTTTGTACCAATAAAATACAGAATAAAATAGAGAAACTGTAAGAAATGCTTGAATGTGATTATTCTGAATAGGTGCGGGGCAACAGCAGGAGTTAGTATTTGGTGAAATAATGAATTATTGACACTCTGTACAAAAATATTCTTTGTACTCTACTGTACCTTCCAGGTCATCGTCCTTGATTACTATGTCATATTTTCCTTCAATTTTAATCACTGTTTTTTGGAGAGGAGGTTGAAAACAACAGTTAGGAACTGTTGACTTGCTGCTTTCCTGTGATTTGCGTTACCTTCATCGGTACCTTGCAGGCGCTCACTCTCTGCCGGATCAAGGGCGGTCACTTTGTCAGACTTGCGTGAGGGTCTGCTGATGCCTGCACTGTTTACTGCTCTCACTCTGAAGTAGTAGGAGTGGCCCATCCTAAGGTTATCCACCGGGTACTTGCAAACCTTCACTGGTGCCGTGTTGCACTGGACCCAGGTGTCGGTACCAGCTTCGCAGCTACACAACAGAACAGGAGAGCTTATGTTAGCTTCGTTCCATCACAACAAATTAAGAATATTGCACAATTTTGTTAGGTTTTAGAATAGAACCATGTTTTTAAATGTGGTTGCTTTATAACTGAATGTTTTTCAGAAATTATGTTAAAACGTAGTACAGAAAAGCTGCCGTTAGTTCACTTAGTGTCTTGGACTGAGCAGTCGCCTAACTGTACTCATGTTGGAGAGCCAAAGTCTATTTTAAGAGAGCCTGAAGTGTTTCAGGGTGCTGTCTGACCGATCCACAAAGTATCCAGTGATCGGTGCCTCGTTGACGGTGTTGGGAGGTTTCCAGGCAACCAAGATGTAATCCGAGTTGACATCATATGCCTTGACGCTCATTGGTGCACCAGGGGCTCCATTTACAGACGCCGGGGCATCTAGGAAGCAAAGAAAAATAGAGATCAGCAGGAGGTTGAAAAGTTGGATTGAAGAAACAGAAATATTAGCTTGATAATATATTAGACATCAGGTTGTATAACACGGACAAAGCTAGAAGTTATCCAATCTCAAGTCTTGGTGCAGCATCATGTCTCACCTGACACAAACAGGTAGGCACTGTGCTCGGTGGTGCCTTCCTTTGTGAAGATGCGTATGGTGTAGAGTCCCTCATCGTCTTTGGCCAGATGAGGCAAGGTCAGAGATGCTGCACCTCCACCCACCGACATCTCCACCAGATTACTTGGTTTCAACAGCTTGTCTTTCAGAAAACAAGATGGAGTAAGCAGAAACTGATTAACCAGAACCCACCAAATAACTGAATTTAAAGGGATGGATGGATGGATGGATGGATGGATGGATGGATGGATGGATGGATGGATGGATGGATGGATGGATGGATGGATGGATGGATGGATGG
>NW_015156305.1:0-1616 GCF_000732505.1 Cyprinodon variegatus
GAGACAGGAGCAATTGTCAAAATTTTGGTGTCGATCATTCGATTTCATCCTGGACACTACAGAAAATGGGCTAAAAGTGTTAAAAACCGGAATTCTCCTTTAATGTTTGCCGATGTAAATAGATAAAAAAACATGAAGTCTGCCACTTTGAAAACGATCTTAAACGTCAGGAATGATCAAGAAATAAATGCTGTGAAATCCTTTTTTCTTATTTTGTGTAGGATTGATCTTGTCGGAGCAGGATGTGGAAGAAAAGTTAGAAAGTATAAATTATCAACCCTGTTTGCTGCCCAGTCAGCTGATCGGGGTGAACGCCTGCGCTCGATTACCATATGAGGACTTTATGATCCAGTGAAGGTTTTTAATGTGTCTGAAAAACAATCCTAGTTTAGTAGTATTAAACACTAGAATATTTCATTGTTTATATATATGTTATATCCTAGGTCCCCATTCTTAATAACCATGACTGTTTGCTAATATTTAGGAAAAAAGTGCTTTTATACTTTCCAAAACAAACATGAAGCAAATTTTGAAACAATTATTATTTTTTTTTAGAAATTATTTTATGGGCATAAACACTTTTATTAAAAGTTAATACTATGCGGCTGTGCCTCTCCTGCTTCTTAAATAACAAAGACATGCTAAACAAACTAAACACAATTTGTTTCACTATGACTTAGTGACTTTCTGACAACTTTTGCCCAGTTTTCCGTTTTGGCTGTTTGTTTATTTTTTAAGTTGCTCAGATGTAATGTCTTCAAACCTTGTTAAAACCACAGAGCCTGTTTAAAGCTTCTCTGTTAAACGCTTTTAACAGAGAACACTTTTTCTGAAATCTCTATTAATGCAATAGCAGTTGAAAATAAAGATTGATTGATTTTAATGAAGTAATCATTTCAAACTGTTCCAAAAATGGTTGAAAGTGTGCAGACTGGAAACCGCCGTGCTGACTGAGGCGAGACCAGAACATGAATGTCAAACCTAGCAGCTGTGGAAAAACGGAGCGAGCGTCTTGCCCTCAGAGTTTTCCGTTCAGCCCGGGGTGTTAACCGTCAATCATTAACAAGATGGGCCCTTGTTGATTTGATTATTTACAGTATATTCCCTGTAACTTGCTCCCAGCAGTTCAGTGATCTTTGTAACATCTTCAGCTGTAGTCTGTGTCAGCTATCAGATTATTGGAGAGCATGAGCTGTACTTTGGCTTAAAGAGCTTCACTAATGGATCTTGCACACTCAGACCATCAGTCTAGATCTTAAACTTTTGCCATAATTTCTTTTCTTGTTTTGTTTTAATGTGTTTTCAATGAATTGGATACCAGGTCAATTATTCTACTTGGCTGCTTAATTTATTTAATGAATGCTGGGTTTCTCAGTAAAGGGAAATTACAGAGTTAAGTAGTAATTTTCTAAGTTATAGTTTGGAAAATAAAGGATGTCAGAGGTTCCAGAGCATCAACGACTGAATCATACATTTAAATAAGATTTCTTGTTTCGTGACTGTGGGAAAATATTAGAACTCAAATTTCCAAAATGATTCAGAAAGTGTTGATTTACAGTAGGGATGGAACGGTTTATGAAAACTGTCTGAACCGTTCGGTTCGACTGTCTCGGTTC
>NW_015156306.1:0-1615 GCF_000732505.1 Cyprinodon variegatus
ATGAAATAATCCAACGCCATCCTGGTGAACCGACCCAAAGTGATGCTACAGCTGAACCTCAGCAGCTGTTCCTGTTCTCTGCTGTTCCCTCCCTCTGCCACTGAGCGGCGCTACAGTCCGCTGAATTTTTAGATCAAAACCATTTAATACGGGCGATCTGGAAATGATTAGATCGATCATCAGTTAGGATGATCGATCTGACTTCTAGAAGTTTTCCCCTGACATGTAATTTAACTCTGAATAAAGAACAAACCTTAGAGATCTAAAGACTGCAGGGTTCTAACATGTTTACCTTCTCTAAGTATTACTTTAGTCAGTTTTAATGATAAAATAATTGACATGGAAATATTTGTAGTTAATTTATATGTATGTTTAAAATAACATAACTTCCTTCTCTGCAGTAAATCAGTAGATCTTTGTTCTGATTATTTTCCTTAAGCCAATGAGCAAACCTGTTTCTATTTACAGGACAGAAAGGCGCTCCCTGTGGAGCAGGAGGACCTTTCACCTCCTCACCTGCTCCTCTTCAGCACCTCCTGCTGGACTTTATTTATTGAATCCTTGGTTCTGATAATGTGCCTAAACATAAATAAAGTGACATGTTTTGTTAATTGGCGCTATAGAAATAGAAAATAATAGAAATGATTCCTGATCGAACCTGCGGTCAGATTCCTCATGTTTTTATTTTATTTCAGCCTTTAATGGTTTTATCTTATTTTGATCAGGAGGTCAAACAATAAAAATCGATCATGGAATATTTTCTTCACTAACTTCCGACTTTAGTTTCATCTTTGTGGGCTCGTGGCGCAGAGGTTGCTTCAGGTAAAGGTGTTCCATTGGATGCCCTGCGCACTGACGGTGACGTCACAGGGTCCATCCCTAAAGCGGTCTGTGAGGTGCAGCACCTGCCAGGTGCGCCTCTGGCTCCTCCCCCTCAGCGCTCCCGGCCCCTCCTCCTGCGGCTGTGTCTCCTGTCCCGCTGCGTCTCACCTGTCTCACCTGAACATGGAGGCAGAGCACCGGGGTCTGGGCCGCTGCGCGTGCAGCTTCTGGCTCGCGGTGGCCTTTGACGTCGTGGGGCTGACGGTGCTCCTCCTGGGGGTCTTCGCCACCGTCTTCTTCTACGACCTGCTCATCTACGCGGGCGCCATCATCATCTTCCTCAGCCTCATCTGGTGGGTGTTCTGGTACTCTGGGAACATCGAGGTTCCCCCGAAGGAGCTGGAGGATGACGTCGGTCTGCTGAAGAAGAAAGGCGGCATCGGCGGCGCGGTGCGGCGGCTCTCCAGCCGCGTGAGCAGCGGCATCAGGAGCTCCTTCCGCCGCGGAGGAGGAGCAGGAGGTCCGCAGGGGATGAGGGGGTCCCAGAAGACCGGGCAGGTGGCCGTTGCCATGGAAACGGTAGCCCCACAGGGCGTTGCGGGACAGATGCCACGCACGACAATGGAGACTTCAGCCACCTGACAGGTGGAGGTGAGCAAGGTCAAAGTTCAACCTCTACCTGCTGCTTTATGGCCTGAAATTATGACGCCATAAAAACCATCAGAGGGATCAAAGTCCTTCTGCTCCTCCTGGAGGAGCTGAGGAAGGAGGAGAACCCAGAACCTCCTGATCA
>NW_015156307.1:0-1615 GCF_000732505.1 Cyprinodon variegatus
ATCTCTAGGGAAAACAAAACCCTACAAAAGGCATCTTATTTCTTTAGGGTCTCCCTTAGAGGAAACTTCTTCAGACCTCAATTAAACAGTCGATTCAAGTAACAAATGAAACTGTTTACAAAAAAGGTGAAAAAATAAAGAAGCTAATTAAGTGATATATATACCTTTATGTCTCACAATATAATTTAATTTCTACCTACATATTTATTCATTGTATTTTTGGGGGTAATTAATTGTATGCTTATTTATTTATTGAGCATTTATTTTTTTATGTATTTATTGTTTTACATGGGAGAGCTGTTCCTCCATACCTAAAAAATCTTATCTGTGCAAATAAGCCTTAAAACAGATTTATGTAAACATCCTGTCTGGTAAACTAGGCCATGAAAATACAATATGGAAGTTTGACTACTGCTCTCTAATGAGAGTATCTTAGTGGCACTCATCAGATTTAACTATCTGGATATTAAAAGCGCCAATAAAGTTAAAGCTGATATATTTTTCTCATTTTTATTTTAAAAAATTGATTGCAGTTGACCGTTTTAATGAGTGTTTGGCTGTGTAAAACAAATGGCTAGTCTTGGCCACATGGGCTCTCTATGGCCAAGAACCCAAATTTGAACACGTACTTTTTATCAGAGGATTCAACAAGTTTCATAATCTCTGAAGATAAGGCCACGGTGTGGTAGGGACAGTTGGCTGCTCTTCTCGCTCTGCTCCTGTCTCCTCCTCCATCCTGTGTGTGTGGCTCTGTGTGTGTCATTCTTTGAGTTCCACTGCAGTCCGCATGCGCATGTTTCGTAGATACAGACAGGAGAGGCAGAATAGAGGCTCATGCATGAATGTCCAATGAATAATTCTGATTGTTGTTTTAAAAATAAAAAACCTGCTTTCATTGCTTAGTTATGCCCTGGATTTTGTAGCATTTGTGGACGCTACGTCGCTACTTGATAAAAATAATAACGTCACTACTGGAAAGTTACTTGATAAATAAAGCAGCGACGCTACACTCAAGCTACTGGAAAATGTAGTTAAACTAATAGCTTCGCTACATGTAGCGGCGCTACTGCCCATCACTGTTTTTAACTATTTTATTTTTTTAATTTGTTTTTAACTTATTTAAAAACATACCAGATGTTATATTTAATAATTCAGCTTGACCATCTGATGCAGTTATATTTTATTTTCTTCGCTATTATCATCAAGCAACCATAATGCTAATATAATGGCAATTAATTAAACAGTAAAAACTGATAGATGATCCATTGTTCATTTAATCATGACTTTATGGTGTGGGATAATCACATCTGCTGCTGTTCTGCCACTATTTGGATCTTTATATCCATCTGTATACATAATTATACAATATTTAAATCTTCCAATAATAATTATTATAATTAACCTATTTTGGAGTCTTTGCCTTTTTTATTTATTTATTATTTTTTATTTATTTTTATTGGAGCCAAAAAAGGAAATAAAACAAAACAAAGATATATATGTACATATATACATACATACAAGCATAGGCCTACATATAAAAATATATATTCACATATATGTACATACACGATGTGCCTCTTGCTGTGATCGCACACAGATCTATACAATCAGTACC
>NW_015156308.1:0-1615 GCF_000732505.1 Cyprinodon variegatus
TGAGATATCAAAAAAGTACTCCAGAGTGTTGTTCAGCATGGGGGTGAGTAGAAAATGAAGGCTAATCATGTTTTGGGTGTACTATTCCTTTAAGAGTGGGGCGAAACTAACAAACTTTTTCAAAATAAGTTTATTAAATAGAAAATCAGATTGGACTTTGCTTTGAAACGAATTTTTTCTGTGATCATTAAATTTCAAGCCTTGGTTTGATTCTTTGTTGTTTTATAAGGTTGTTTTTTTTTGGGACTTTCATCTTAATTCGAGAGTTTTCTGTGTTTTACATGCAGCAAGAAGTTATGGCAGAAGACGAGGTAAAGCTAATGAGTCTTATTTCTCGCAATTATGCTGTTTTCCTCCTTTTGTCTAAAGCATTCAGTTTGCTTTATTCCCTGTTCAAAATGTCACTGAGCTTTTTGTTTGCCTTGTACTGACTTCCTGCCCAGAATTCATGCAGTTTAATAAAAGCTGAATCATTAATTTTTTGGCCCGATCAATCGTAGGAATAATTTAAATAGAAATCATGGGTTCAAACTGATCTAGTCTGCTCCTGTTTTTAGTCTTTGCTTTTTTGTTTTTCCCCCTTTAGTATTCTTAAAATGTTATGAATTCTGCTTAAGTTTAGTTGTCCGGTCGCTATTTTGATCCAGATGTTTCTCTGTCAGGCCATTCGTCTCTGTTCCCCATGGAGGATGAGCGCTCCTTTGGAGAGGATGAGTCCGGTGACCAGGGCCTCGCCGGCCTCGGCTCTGCCCACTGTTTCCCACACCTGAATGGCGAACGCGTCGAGCGTTATTCCCGCAAGGTGTTTGTCGGAGGGTTACCCCCAGATATAGATGAAGGTGAGAATATATTGAAATGATAAAGTCTGTTTATTATTTTGAAAGGACTTCAATGATCGCTGCAGCTTTTTGGGTTAAATTAATTTAAAACCAAACAAAGTGCCAAAGGCTTCGCTAACCTTGAGTTTAATTTTCTCAGATGAAATCACTGCCAGTTTCCGCCGATTCGGCCATCTCTTTGTAGATTGGCCCCACAAGGCAGAGAGCAAGTCTTACTTTCCACCAAAAGGTGAGTCCGATGTGCACAGCATCCCTTTAATTGAATACAAACAACAGCATATGTTGTGCTTTTTTTAATAGATGTGGGTGTCTGGTTTTGTTTCTCAGGGTATGCATTCCTGCTGTTTCAAGATGAGAGCTCTGTCCAGGCATTGATTGATGCTTGCATTCAGGAGGACGGCAAACTCTACCTGTGTGTCTCCAGTCCCACCATTAAAGACAAACCTGTGAGTGTTTTACTGCCTTCTGCTCCAATTGGAGGGATAAACACACTTAAACAAGACTTAAAGCAAATTATTTGGCTTCATTTAACCTTTAAGAAATCTCCTCTTATAATTGTGTCCATGTGCTGAAAAATGCACGCGCCTCATTCCAAAAAATTAAAAAAAAACAACAATCCACTGAACTTTGTTTCCAAGTTTGAAGATGGCTTCCTGTGAGGGACCAAACTTAAATAAGGGCTAGGGATGCACGATATAATCGGCCCCCTATCGGTATCGGCCTTAAAACTGAATATCGGACATCGGCCACCCCACCGATATTTAACCCGATTTTTG
>NW_015156309.1:0-1615 GCF_000732505.1 Cyprinodon variegatus
GCAGCCCTAAATAAAATGTACTGCGTTTGAATTTTTGATAGTATTGTACTGTTTTAATCATGATTGTCTTTTAAAATGCCATAATATGATATTTACTGTAATTTGGCAATGTAGAAATAACCTAAAATGATGTTGAATTGTAAAATGATCAAAATAGGGTCTGTGATTTTCAAATGCTGCAACTCTACAAATGTTAAACTGAACTAAATAAAAAGGGATTTAATTTAAAAACTACATTTACTAAATAGGAATATTTAACTTTCCTGTTGGATAATGGTTAAGGAACTTAAACCCTCAGAAGCAGAAGGAGTTTGATTTAACTAAATAGAACAATCACTTCTAGATAGTTTATTATAAAGTTAACCATGTTAATATAATTTAAAACCAAAGGCAATTATTCTTACACACATTCTAAATAAAAGTACTTCATTACCATCTCATGTAGCAGGACATTTCCATCTTTGGTCAGCTTTATGTCTCCTGCACCAGACACCAGCCTACAGGATCACACAGCAAAACAGATGTTTAATCAAACAGAATATGAATCATTTATGTTATATTTGTTACTTTATACACATTTCTATAAAAATCGTGTCAAAAAGAATTTATACGAACAGACAAGTTCAGTCCGGGAAGTCACGACCATTAAAACCATCTTTTTGCTTATTTTAATTAATGTACAAAACATTAAATACAATCTAATATAATAGGAAAGTCCAAAGTTGATATTAATATCAGTAAAATATTAATAAACAACTGATTTGAGGTGCTAGCATTAGCTTAAAGAGCTAGCCGGTGATGCTAACACTCTTCCGTTAGCTTAGCGGTATCGGCGCGAGGGATGACTGGGCAAGGCAACGTGCAGCGGGAAACACCTCATCCGGTTATCAATGTAATACCCTAAGGGGGGATAAAGTGTGGTTCTTTGGTTTTGAGGAAGATATTTGAGCTTTATGTGACTTTAAAAAACAAGTGTTACCAAGAAGCAAAGTGATGTCTGTGCAGTTTACCGGCAGCTAACTTGTGCTAGCTTAGCTAACTTAGCATGGAGCTAGCTGACGCACAAAGAGCTCCAGAGGCACTCACATTTTCATGGTCCCTTTCGGTCCCAGATTGCTCCTCAGCACGTCCTGGAGCCCCCGGGCGGCGCTGATGTTAACCGCCAGAGCAGCCTGCGCCCTGGCCACCTCTGCTTTAGGGTTCAGTGCTTTAACGGCAGCCATCGTGAAGCAGGAAAACCAGCGGAGAAAAGTTATTAAGTCTCGCCGGCAGAAAGCTAACGCTGCTCAGGCTCTGACAGCGAAAAGGAGGGCTGCTTCCAGAAAGCTCCAACACGTGTTGCTGTGCTGCCTTCAGGTGCCGATAAGAAGATAGGACGTTCAGCTTTCAGAAGGACTTGAATCCCATTTTATGACTAAGCAATGGATATTTTATTTCCATTCCTTTTGTAAAAGTGTTCGTTTACCATACACCTTTTATGCATCATGGACACAACATATTTAGACTTTACCTTAAATTCAGCTCTAAATAAACTGAACTGAATTTAAATAATTCAGGTTTTAAGAGTGGTTATGCCATAGAGCTTGGAATCCAGAGGTTCTGAGTTGGAGCCCCA
>NW_015156310.1:0-1614 GCF_000732505.1 Cyprinodon variegatus
TCATTCCTTATCCTACCTTCATTGTCCAGTACATATATATGGTCACAAAAAAGGCAGCTAACATCTTACTCCTTTTACCATTTGTCAGTGCTAGTATAGAATGTTAATTGCTAAACATAAGTTACCTGATGAGAATTAATGTGTGCAGATTGTTTTTAAAAATGTGTTTATTTTAGCAATTGCAGTAACCATAAATAAATGTTTTTTTTCTCTTTCACACTTTTTATAACCCTTTCTTATTTGCTTTGCATTTGTATATGAAGCAGCTCGGGGCTCACCATGTTAGATGATGACTTGTCCACGGCAGATGCTGGAGCCTCTGCTACATACACAGTGCAGTGCTCTGCACTGAGGAAGAACGGCTTTGTTATGATAAAAGGACGTCCTTGTCAGATTGTGGAAATTTCTACTTCGAAGAGTGGAAAGCATGGGCATGCCAAGGTACAACCTTCTATTGCAAGCATCTGTGTTCTGAACTAGATGAAATTAGCTGTTTTATTAGTTATTTTTCTCACTATTTATACTAACATCCAAATATTTTATTTCTGGAAGCAATATCTTAATGGATGAATACAATTTCAGGTGCATCTTGTTGCAATTGATATCTTTACTCATAAGAAACTTGAGGATATCATCCCTCCTACTCAAAATGTGGATGTTCCAAATGTGACAAGAGAAGAACACCAGGTGAGACGACCCTATTGTAGAGCATTACAATATCTATGAAGTGTTGGTGCCGACTATATTCACATCAATTGGAATGAAGCTGAGAACCGATGCCAAGTCAACAAGTCAACACACAGTTTCTGCTTAGTTTTTAGACTTGTATTTTATTTGAACTTAAAATTTATTTGATCCTAACGGAATTATTAAAAAATATATATATGATATATTATATATATATATGATGATAAATTTAGCCATTATGTGCCATTTAAAGATGTTCCCATTGCTTGCTAGTACAGTACAAAATAACAGAGTAAGTATACTTAGCAGAATTATTTATGCCCCTTTCATTTTTAAACATTTATCCAAGAACCCAATAACTACTTATTTGCTAGATGAACACAAAATAGTGCATGTTTTCCGAATGGAAGACATTGATGCATATTTAGTTTTGATTTTTGACAAATTCCAGAACATGTCCTGCATTAAAGGACTGCCTGTGTTTTTTTTTGTCCTACTTGTATTTTTCATATATCAGTTTATAGATCACGTAAAATAGACAACTGCCCTCTCTTGTCTTGTTGCTAATTAATAACATTTTCATGACCAAGTCTTGGGTCTACTGAAATCCCTGCCTTTTCTGCTGGTTCTTTATTGGGCGTTGTTTTCCTTTTTTGGGTGCTGGCTGCCTTTTAGCCTTACACCTAAGGCAGAGACTGTTCTTCCAGTGGCAACTCAAGAAGTACAACATTCCACTGAATCCTCAGACTATCTTCTCAACAGCCATTATTAAGTCTGATATGTTTGCATCCATCTATGTGAAGTTGCTTCCTCCACCAAACAGGACAGGTCAAAAACTACAGCTAACAATTTTGGTTTGCAAAGAAGGCAGTCATTCCTTATCCTACCTTCATTGTCCAGTACATATATATGGTCACAAAAAAGGCA
>NW_015156311.1:0-1613 GCF_000732505.1 Cyprinodon variegatus
ATTAAGAATTAAAATACATTTCATAAAGATCATCAAACCAACAGTGAGATTTATTTGAACTATTTTGGATTTCAAAATATAAAATAAATGTTTCAAACATAATATTTGAAAAATAATGGAGGATTTGTTTCTTTTTTCCCATGGGGGAATGGATTATATCAAGTGGCTAAAATATTTAATTTCCCTCTCATAGCTCTGGCAAATAATGATCAAATGTATTCCAAATCCACAGAGTTTGTTGTTGATGAAGAGAGGAATAAACACAGTTAAAGACTTGCAGGTGAATTAACACCCCCCCATAAATAAAGAGCAACTGTTTCCAAATTCCCAAAAATTGTTATGTGTGATATCATGTCATATACTAAACATTCCCTTAATCCAGTAATCTCTCATATTTCTCACCCTTTAAAAACAAAACCGCGTAAGAAGACCTCGTCTACTTATTTATTTTACAATTTTTTAAACAACAGCTGTCGCTTAAACTTGATGCTACAACCTTTACATGATTGTGAGTTATTTTTACCAAGAAATTGATCAGAAGCGCAGATCCGCCAGATGCGCCTATCTGGCTTCAATGCGCGCTCCCAATACAGGGAGGACAGATTTAGGGGAACATAGGGGAACAGAATTTCACAGCAGACCGGGAGAAAAAAAGGCTCTGATTCAGTCAAAGCTTCACATACCTGGGACATCAGTCTGTTTAGCAACAACTGGTGGAGGTGCTGGTGGTCCAGCTGTCTGCTTTTTAAAAAAGCTTCTGATATCCATTGATATCCGCCACTGGCCTATCCGTGTTTAAATTTGCTGCGTGGAGGTGCTCTACTCCTGAAGCTGGCAACGACGAGAGGGAAACACTTCTTCTTCTGCATGGTAATGCTACAGGCTGCTTTCCTGCACATGCTGCCACTATCTGGTGAATTCCAGTACTTCACATTTTACTCAGATCAGCTCAAAAGCGAGATCCGGGGCTTTTGGGGAAACATCAGGGGCTGAAGCCCAAGTAGCCACCCCCTAGATCCGCCTCTGCTCACTATAGCAGCAACTTCCACCTATTTTGGGAAGTTTTTCCGTTCTTCCATCTGCTCTTCTTTCCTTTTTCTTTTCTGGAATCCCCTTAAGTACCTCTTTTTTGTATCCATCGTCGCACATTGTACGTAACGGTTATGGTTTTAATCTACCCTCTGGATTACCCATAATTCCAAGTAGTGTAAAAAGTAAAATACTCAAATACATTGTTCTTTTAAGATCTTTATTGCGGTTTGAAACATATTATATGAGTGCATTTTTTACTAACCCTCTAATGAACTATACACAGTTATTATCATAGTAATTAAAAGTACCACTGTCTGCTTTGCTATTGGTGTCGTGTTTAAACGGCTCACCATCATGCTGAAATCTGCCATGTGTTGGGGTATAAATATGGTACGTAGGGCTGGGCGATAATTCAATAACGATATATATCGATCGATAGACGTGTGGCGCAATAGAAAAAAAGAGGGTCTATAAAAGTTCGATAAAAAAGAAACGCAGTTTTCCTTCCTTCTCATTGTAGCCTAGCATGTAGGTTTATGCTAGTCACTGCTTCCTCCCAACCAATCACAATCGCGGACCCA
>NW_015156312.1:0-1613 GCF_000732505.1 Cyprinodon variegatus
AAAAAAAATAAGTATCTTCGACATAGGTGTTATGACAGTTAATGCTTGTATTAGGCAGAATTAAAGTAAAAACTATTTCAATGTGGAAGCTGATGAAGCAGGTAAATGTCTGACCCAAGTCAACAAGACAATTATTCCAAGTGTTTTCGAAATGTATGGGAAATTATGACAAATTATATAAGAGAACTATCTTTCATTACTCATAATGAATGGTGATAATTTTGATGAGTGTTTAAGCCTAAGAGTCTATGAGAAAAAGAGTGTAACACAAGATGCAATACCTGCAATTCAGTTTTGAATCTTTACACATGTCTTAAAAAACTGAAAGGGAAGCAATAAACTTCAGGGTCTCCACGTAAAACACAACAAAAACAAATAGCCCATTCTGACTGAAAATTACATCCACTTATATCTAACAAAACAAAATGTAAAATGCCTTAGTTCCCTGGCTGGCAACGTAACAGGAAAAAACACTGGTTGAAGGAAAATACAAGAGAATTCCAACCAAACTTGTAATGGGGGATCAAGGGTTTTTTATTACAAACCTTATGTGACCCCTGAGGAATATCAAAGGCCAACATATATCATGAAATACATAAAGGTAAATGCTCCATGAAATAAAAACCATCAAATAAGTTGATGTAACCCATGATTCAAATATTATTATACAATAAAATTCATTATGCACTATTAAACATTTTAGTGTCCCATGAAATAATCTACATGTATTTAAAATGATAATGAAAAATAAATGTAATGCAAAATTGATTTAATTACTTTCCTATATATTTCTAAATTACTGTACTGTGAAGTAAATATCTGCATTTTTGGTTGGGGGGGCTCTCCTCTTTATTTCTTTATTTTTTGACTCTTAGACTCATATGTCTGGGAATCTCTAGTCTAAAACTAGATACTCTAAAATATTTTTGTCCACCTCAAACAGACCTATCCACAGAAGTATTTTCAAACACTGAGTACATAAAATAACATTCACAGTTAACAAATCACAGATGCCCAAGGGAAGTAGGCATTGCGCTGGATGCCTTAGTCTTTTAATTAGTCCACCCATGAAGATGAAGTTGCTTCAGCCCGGCATTATGGAGTGACAGACTGCACACACACAAGAAAAAGAAACCTTTAACTTAGAAAGACAGCTCATAACTGACGACTTTAAAGAAACAGAAATTTTGCTCTTTCAATGAGACAAAGGTAATGACTGGAGGTACAAGAAACAAGATATAGCTTCTTTGTCAGTAATTTATCAATGATGTTAAAAAGTAACATTTTTCAGCAAAGGCATAAAAATCCTTTCTTTGCTACGTCTCTTTTTTAGTAAAAACTTCTGCCATCTTGATGTTAACACAATTGTTTGGAATTAATGTTTATGTTCACTAAGCTGTGAAATCACAGCTTTCTGTCATTTACAGAAGCTTAAAAAAGTGTGAATTATCTTGGCCTGGTAACAAAGCATTGTGTAATGATTGCAGTGATTAAATCCTGCTCATTATTATTATATAATAATATGATAGATAGATAGATAGATAGATAGATAGATAGATAGATAGATAGATAGATAGATAGATAGATAGATAGATAGATAGATAGATAGATAG
>NW_015156313.1:0-1612 GCF_000732505.1 Cyprinodon variegatus
TAGTTGGATGTTTAGTTGGATGCTTAGTTGGATGTTCTGATGGATGTGCTGATGGATGTTCTGATGGATGTTTAGGTGGATGTTTAATTGGATGTTTAGTCGGACAGATAGTTGGATGGTTAGTTGGATGTTTAGTTGGATGTTCTGATGGACATTTAGTTGGATGTTCTGATGGAGATTTAGTTGGACGTTCTGATGGAGGTTCTGATGGATGTTGTGATGGATGTTTAGTTGGATGTTCTGATAGACATTCTGATGGATGTTTTGATGGATGTTTAGTTGGATGTTCTGATGGATGTTTAGTTGGATGTTCTGATGGAGGTTCTGGTGGATGTTTAGTTGAATGTTTAGTTGGATGTTCTAATGGATGTCCAGAGTGAAGGCTGGTGCCTGTCCATCCACTCAGACCTACTTGCCACTGTAGGTTGTGGTTCCTGCGGGGCCCAACAGGAGGCATGCTGGAGCAGCCAGGTAGACGAAGCTGTCAGTGCACAGAAAGTCTCCCTCCTCTGGTTTCAGAGGGGCCAGGTGACCCATCTTGGAGTCGGCCTCCATGTTTGGTAGCTGGACATTTGCCTCTAACTGTTTCCCTACATTATCTTGCTTTGCATTATGGGTAGTTATCTCTTTTTCTGCAGCAACTTCTCCCTTGGAGGGGGATCTTGCAGACACAGCTAGATAAACAAAGCTATCTGATTGGACAAAGGGATCCAGGTCCCCACAGTCCAGTCCTGAGCTTCGAAGTGGTTTCTGGTAAGGATTTAGAAGGTGTTTGATTTGTTGCTTAGAAGGAGACAGAGGAAGAGGAGGATCTACTCCCATAACGGTCACCTTTTTCCTGGGCGGAGGCTCTTCCCTGTGTATAGCACTGAAAGACGCCATAATGTCAGTTTGCTCTGGTGGGATCTTCCTGGTCTTTATCTCCTCCTCATCTAAGCCTCTCTCTGCACATCCCGACTCCTCTCCAACCCCACATCCATCTACGTCTTCATTTGAGGGAGTGTCGAGGAGTGATGGGTAGCACCACTGGAGCTCTGAGCTCTCCTCTCTTCCCCATTCCTTCAAACCTCCATCCTCCCCATCTTTCTCCAGCGATGTGTTGCTGCTTCCCAGTTCAGAGCCACTGATTGGCTGGTCGCTGTCAGAACCAGCATCCTCCTGGCTCTGATTGGATAAGGAGAGAAAGACGCCACTGGAATCAGACTCCAGTGTCAGGTTGGAGTCTGGAGAGCTGTCCTCTTTGTTGGAGCTAGAAAAAAAAACACACAAAGCAGTCAAATGAATTCAGGTCCCATGAGTCTAATGAGCTCTGATGCTGGGAGAACAGCGCTGACCTAAATGGGAAAACAGGGACCATGGATACGATATCATTACACAACCTGATGACATCATGTTCTGGATGACCGACACCTTTTTAGCACTGATATGTGGCTGCAGCTCTAAGGTGTCAGCCTTCATTAGCTACTGCATTCATAATGTGATGAGGATGACATCAGCAAAGGTCATTCAGCCATGATGTCTGGATGGATGGATGGATGGATGGATGGATGGATGGATGGATGGATGGATGGATGGATGGATGGATGGATGGATGGATGGATGGATGGATGGA
>NW_015156314.1:0-1612 GCF_000732505.1 Cyprinodon variegatus
CAATGTCTACATAAAATAATATATGAAGCCCAATGAAATATCAGCTCAAATCAGACACTATTTACACCATTAATCAAATTTTGTAAATTAGAAAGCTTTATGTATAACCAACTGAAGAAGCTAAGAGTAGAAGCATCGCTTTGAGACATAAAAAAAAACAAATAATTTGGTGTTATTATCTTAAGTAGATAATTAATGCTAATAAGTTGTTGCCCTGCTGATTCATTGTTATGATTTTTTTTTTTTGACAGCCAAATATAGCTATTATTTACCACTGTACTGCATAGGTATAAGGAAAAAAATTGATATCTCTATCTATCTATCTATCTATCTATCTATCTATCTATCTATCTATCTATCTATCTCTAATCATGAGTGTGCTTCAAAAAGATGTAATTGACATGTTAAGCTATAGATCTGTATGTATCTGAGAAACAAAGACATTTTAAGTTTAATATATTTTCATTAGGAGCTACAAGAGACAAATTTGCATATTTCTAACCAAAAACATTAAGAAATGTTTAATTAGTCGTAATTATGCATTTTCTTTATGTGTCCTGCCCTAATCTTGAATTATAAAATACATTAACATTTTTTAAGCTGAAACCTAGAAAAGAAATAGGACATCTTTTGTCAAACTTATAAATAGGAAGCTAGAAGTTGGAAGATTTTTGGAATAAATTACATTCTGAATCATTTATTCTGTGTTCTGTAATATTTCTTTGTATAATCAACTTTGTTGTGTATATGTATACTGTATGTAATTAAAGAAAAGAACAGTACAATAAAAAGCTTTGCGGTCATCTAAAAAACAATTGTTGGTTAAAAAAAGTGTTAGTATAATTATCATTGAAGATGTGTGAGTTTAATACACCCTCGTATGGGCTGCCTGCTGCGAGTCAGAACTGTCATTTTAATCTA
This sequence comes from Cyprinodon variegatus, assembly GCF_000732505.1. Lineage (NCBI taxonomy): Eukaryota > Metazoa > Chordata > Actinopteri > Cyprinodontiformes > Cyprinodontidae > Cyprinodon > Cyprinodon variegatus. The sequence goes on from NW_015156314.1 coordinate 922, forward strand.
ATTAAGACAGTTCCTCTGTCTGGATATACAGTTATAATCCTCATTCTGTATGTGGCAAAGATTTGGAAATGGCTAAGAATGAACTGTAATATTTTGATAAGGCTGGAGCCATGGATGTCTCCTTATCTGCTAACGTGTATGATGTAATGATGTGGCAGACTGGAGATGTATAAAATGCCTTTTCAACTATAAATCGTGGCCTCTTCCTGAGAGGTGAGCCCAGAGGGGAACAGCTGCCTTCTGTAAACTCTAAGCAACTTCTCTGATCTGAGTAAGATTACAATTTCTATCAGAATCTGTTGTCATGTCTCCTGGTTATTTAATACTTATAAGTTATGAAGTGTTATTTAAAGAGTTTGTCCCAAGTTAACCGGAGAGATAAAGCGTCAAGGTGCATACACAAAGCCTATCTTTCACAAAAATATTTATTTTTGAGCATCTGGTTTTGGAGATCTATATTATAATCTAAAAATAAAATGAAGACAGCAGCATGCTTGGAAGTATTGACACAAAAGACAAAACAAAGAGACTATTTACAAACCTATTAGTTATTGATACTTGATTGGCAGTAATCTAAAGTAAAACTAGTTAAAATGACTGGATAGAAGCGGAATACAGATACAAAAAACACTGGATTTCTGCCTTTTACTGCTGGATCATTAATAGAGAATTAAATTGAGCTTTGCTCATC
>NW_015156315.1:0-1612 GCF_000732505.1 Cyprinodon variegatus
ACTTTTAACTTAAAAGCATTTAAAGATTAAAAACTCAGTCAACTTCCAGTTTCTTTGTAAAAAATTCCATGCCCAAGGAGCTGCGTAGCTAAAGACTTTCTTCCCTAGTTCTGTGACTGAAGATGATTATCCATGTGTACCACTTACCTGGTTTAACAGTACAGTCAATTCTCTCAGGTGAGGCAGGATCCAGCCAAGGGACTGCCAACAAGATGCAGCACTGAGCCGTCTAGAGCGCAGCAGCCCCAGTGAGCAGGCAGGAGACAGATCAAGGTCACGGAAAGAGTTTAGAACAAGACAGTTCTGAGATCCAGGAGTCCAGAGCCCTACCAGGTGTGCCGACCCATGCAGAAACAGACAGATCCAGGGTTCCAGGAATCCACGGGGCATTTCAGGCAGGTTCAGAATTCTTTGAGTTCAGCAGTGAGCTCAGACACACTCAGACGGGCCCAGTGGTTTAGAGGAACAGACATGGTACTAGGAGATCTGCAGAACTTTAAACTGGCTCCAACCAGAGGCCAGGATCACGGGACTTAAAACTGGCTCCCCTTACCGCATGCCGAGCTCCATGCAGAAGAGCCAAAACTTGATCTCCCCGCCGAACGCCGAGCCAAACATCACTAGAAGATTCTCAGCAGAGAAGAGCTGGGACACAATCAGGAGCCGGGGAACAGACACTAAAATCCTCTCAATCCACTGGCCGCCAGGGACGGGATCATGAACCATAGAAATAACTCAAACTGAAACTAACGACAGTGGGAAAAAAAACTTGGAATGAACACAAATAATGATCTGACCCTGATAGCTGGGTTGAACAGTATATAAAGTAAAAGGAGCAGGCGGATAAAATGAATGATAATTAGAGAGGAGGAAGGATATGGCAGGTGAATGAAGTGAGTAATTAGATCAGCAAAGTGTCTCACTTTCTAAGTGCATTTGTCCTCAGATTAAGGACAAATGCACTTTTTAGGGGGAAAAAAATCTATTTTTTCTAGTGTACTTAAGAGGCAGAACTGAAAAGATTATCATAAACGAGATGGTCTTGTCATTATTTTTTACATTAGCGACAATCAGTTAAACTCTTGCTGCACTCTTGAAAAGTCTTAAGCAATCAGACAAATGGTCACAGAGCTACTTAGGAAAATAAGTGATTGGATTAATTGAAGCATAGTTTTCTTTTTGCATTTGTATGCTGGAGTGTTTATTCAGTTTCGCAAAACCTTAGTTTGATCAGCTACAGCCCACAGATTTAGATCCAGCAACTCTACATTTCTTTAGGCCTTGAAATACAATGTAATGCTAAATCATGGGCTAAAAAGTGGGAGTGTCATTGAAAGCTTTAAAAGAATTGAAATGTCTACCAGTGAGAAGAAAATACCTCACCAGAAGGAGCTGCCAGCGAACAAGAAAACTTCAGACAACTGCTGGTGTCACCATTTTGTAGTAATCAGCTGATTAACCCATAAATTGGAAAGACATATTCACTGAAATTGGTCAAATTCTGAAAATTGCGTTTTCTTATGACATTTATTAATTTTTTTTGCTCTTAATGAAAACCCCTATAACAATTGTGAGACCAGCATTTTCTGATGGTGCTGTTTAAATCGTACCC
>NW_015156316.1:0-1612 GCF_000732505.1 Cyprinodon variegatus
TTGATCTGATTGGTTTATTTGGCCCGTCTATCACCAACATAGGCCAATCAGCTAACCAGTATTTTCGCCCCTTCCCAAAATTACTTCTACGGAAGGTTTCCAGATGGATATGCGGAGCAAATCCATCTGGCGGAGTCAGGTTAGGCCTGTGCAGCTCGAGGTAGCCCCATGGCTTTTTGTGCTAACATGTGGTGGTGCGCTGTCACTAATGGTTCCATTCACGTGCACAGTCACTATTTTTTTCATGTGTGATGTGTGATCAAATACTACTGAGAATTGGATAATTTTATCTTTTTGGCCAATTTATGGAACCGTCGCTGTATCCTGAACCTTTATCACGTGTTGTACTTCATACGGGGCCCCCAGATAATGTTGCTTATTTTTTCCTATTGTTGTGTCGTTGCGCCACTGGAACATACAGTCAAAATGGGGCGCCGTTTGTAAAGTTAAGCAGTCAAACATTAGGAGCAATATTTATGGTTACTTACTGTTTTTAGAGAAAAATAAGGCGGTTATTTATTTCAAAACCATTTTTTCACTATGTCATTAATTCATTTACAAAGATCTTACTTTGTTAAATAAATATTTAGTCTCTTAAATAAATACTTTGCCTCAAATGAAATATTTAGTTTGTTAAATAAATATTTAGCTCCAAATTTTATATTTTGCTACCACCAAGAAAGCTAGCTAAATATTTAACAAACTATATATTTAATTGATATATTTTGTTATTTTAGTATATTTAGCTAAATATTTCTTTAAAAAACTAAATGTTTATTTAACAAAGTAAGGTTTTTGTAGAGGAATAAATGACTTGGTGAAAAAAATGACATGGAAAAAAATAACCAACTTATTTTTCTTTTAAAACACAATAAATAACCATAGTTGTTGCTCCAAATTCTTGACTGCTTAACTTTACAAACGGCAATCCAATAATGAAACTTTAGAAAAAAAGGTTTTGAGAGAACCTTTGGTGTTTTTTTTGTTGTTTTATTTTTAGATTTATCTATTTATTTATTTCACTTTAATATATTGTATTTTTTACCTGTTCTTTTTGCAAATTTTATATATTTTTTTATTTTTTACTTTTAAATTTCTGTTTTTCAAATTGAGTTTTAAGAATGGATTCCATTCACTTTGCCAATTTTGACCAATAAAAAAGTCTCTTTCCTCAATAGAAATGCTCCTTTGGTTCTCGCTCCAGAGGAGATCCCGGATCCAAAAGAAAAGAAAACTTATTCTGTAAAACGCAATTAGAAAAGAATTTGTAAAACTGAAAGAGAGATATTAAAAAAAAAAATTTTGAAAAGATTTTCTGTAAGAAGGAAAATAAAAATTGAAAAAATAAAAAACTGAAAAAAGTATCGAATAAAGAATCCTTGGAAAACATTAAATGTGAAATGACAGCAAATTTAGTCTCAAAACCTGCTTTTAAAACTTTTAAAGTTTTATTTCTGGATTTCATCTTTTTTTTCTTCAATTTTTTGTTTAAAAAATGTGTCCCATGCTTGTAACTAGTGTTGCACCAATGCCATTTTTTGGCCCCGATACCCGATACCATCTGTTTGAAATTGATGTGTGTGTTTATCTGAAGAACTGCAGACTACTGGGA
>NW_015156317.1:0-1612 GCF_000732505.1 Cyprinodon variegatus
GGATGGATGGATGGATGGATGGATGGATGGATGGATGGATGGATGGATGGATGGATGGATGGATGGATGGATGGATGGATGGATGGATGGAAAGGCACTATATAATAAAGAACAATGATGGCCTGAAAACAAATTGGGGGGTTTTAACACAATACCTCTAGTGAAAAAATTAAATACTACTTAGACATTCCTCATCGATACATATATTTATTCAAAATAAATACTATGTAAGCCCTTCAAACAAATTTAAAATACATTTTACATATATTGGACAAATTTAAATGTTCCTTTATGGAACAAACCCTAATAACTAAAGAAATATGATGATGTGTAAATTATTGCTTTTTTGTCCCACTTCATCCTATTAAATTGTTTGGCACTTCTGTTTAAAAGCAAAAAAAAGGACAACAAAGATAATAGTAGGTGGTCATTGTTTTTCTTTGATAATTTTTCTAAACCAAGAAGGATTTAAGAAGCAAATGATGTGAATCACTTTGCTAAGATAATTGTGTTCCTATAGCTATACAAACGTGCAAAAAATATAAAATGTACAGGATGTGTGGATTTGCTTCACATCACTAAACACAAAATAAAATGCAGACAAGCTGAAGCACCCCAAATCACATCAGCCCCTGCTTTATCTCCCAAGACCTCTCACTCATCCAGTCTTTGGCTTGGCCCACAGTGGAACGCTCTTTGCCCAGAACTGAACAGAGCTTAGCCACTTTAGGCTGATTTCTATCCAGGTAGTCCTGCGTATCTTTGACTAGCTGATCCAGCGTCTCTGGGCGATTCTCATCTAAGGAAACCTCCGCATTTAGCATGGGGTTGAAGCGGAAGTAGACATCTGGGGGAAGCAATTCATCCAGGAGAGTGTGGACCCCTTCTGTGTCCGTGGCGCTGGTGATCAGATTGTTGATTTTGGTTAGCAGACTTGTGGAGGTAGTAGGGCCCCTCTTGACCCTGTCAAAGCGCCCCGTGCCAAGGGACAGCACACACTTAAAGGGTTGGTTGGGCCACAACAAACGGCTCTCGTGAATAGACAAGGCACAGGGATTGTTCAGGATGATTCCTCCATCCTACAGTGACAGAGGATGCAATGGTTTCGCTTAGTGAAGCAGATTTAAATCCACACATATGCTTTACAGTTCATAGGAACCCAAAAAGTCAATCAAGCATTCATGCTCAAATTTCACCATAATCAGTGAAAAGATATTAAAGGTCAGCATGTATGTCACTGCTTGCTAAGGAATTAAAGCAAAACAAAGTAATTTATGAGTGGTCTTAGGGGCAGGATAGATTCCTAAATACTACATGAAGAAATTAAATTGTTCAACCTGATGGATGTCACTTTGTAAAGGGAACTCCTCAAAGTATCCAGGTGCAGCTGAAGATGCACGCACTGCCTGCCACATGGCATGGCTTGATTCCCCTGCATAGCGGCTGAGGCATCCTGGTTTGTGGTTGTAGTTGCGAAATACAAAAGCCTTGGGGCCTGTACCCCAGTTAACCACTGCACTGACAGCTGAAACCTAAGAGACAAATGCTTTGTTGTAAATTTAAAAATTGTCCAGTTTTACCTATAATATTGCTTCTGAGAGAAATTTTTTTT
>NW_015156318.1:0-1611 GCF_000732505.1 Cyprinodon variegatus
TATGAATCCATGTAGATGTTTTATAGCAAGTTAATCACTCACCATATTTGGCAGTTCTCTCTTTCCTGCAAGAGAAAAGTGGAATTTAGAGCAGTGTTTTACTTTATTACAGCTACTCTGAACAATGTATTATAAAGTACTGTAATATTTTTCTATTTGTTTGTTTCTTAAAACCAAAAAGATTTTGTTCTGATCCATCACTTGTTTTCAATGTCAGATTATTGTGTCTGAACACTTCCACAAACAAAAAACCCGAGCCATGCCAGATGCTCTGAGAAGAAGAAACAAACATGAAGCTGCTAGTTTGGTTTCTGCTTTAGCTTAGCAAGTTGCATGCTTACCAAGAATAAAAATATCCTCTTGTCCCACAGTGGGGAAATTCAGGTGTGCCTGTAGCAAAGCAAAGGGATATGAAAGCAAATAGGTTCATACAATTCTAAAAAACTGCTTAAAAAAATACAAGACCATAATATATGCAAATATAAATCAAGAATAGGAACCCGAAGTAAAATATGTCCTAATATGCAAATACTTTTAAAGTTATCAGAAACTCACCTCAGGTTAAAAAGACAAATATAAACTACTGTAATTTCCCTGTGGGATTATTAAAGTATGTCTGATCCTGATTCTGATAAAGTCAATAAACAGCCAATAAATTTTTTATTCGAAATGATAAATTGTGAAAAGTTTTCTATAGAAATCTGACCATAACTTGGTGTCTTTGGGCTACATGCAACAACATTTTCGAATTCTTAACATAAATATTTCTTACTTGTTCTACTGTACTATCATTGCACGTCAGACTCAACAAATGTTCTTAGCTTCAGTAAATGATTGCAAATTATCCTCCTAAATTTGATGCATTCCACCTGATTCTGTTTTATCTTCCTGTATTTTAATCATGTAAAGCACTTTGCATTGTCTTTATACTGAATTGTGCTATACAAATAAATTTGCCTTGCCTTGCCTTGCCTGTGTTTTCATACAAATGGTATTGAAGACGACACTGAGAGCTGAAATAGCACAATTAAAGTAAAATGAAATAAAATAAGCTCTAGATGCTGTGGTTCCACTGTTACAGAAGTAAAAATAAAAAAAGTATAAAAATATTTTAAAAATAATTTGATCCGAAAACATTCAATGAAAAAAACTACTGATGGAGGCAAGAGGTGCAACATATGCAGTAAATGCTAATATGAGTTTGACATCAACCAACAAGACAACATTCTGCTAAATCTCCTTTTAATACAGATACACCTGTGCTCTATTTGTCCAGACCACGTCTGCCATCCCTTTATTACACTCTCATTTAGCAAAGTCAGACTCAAACCCAAATATTCCACATTTAGTGTAACAAAGCCAAGGAGACACTGCAATTTTCAGCATAAGAAGAGCTTTGCTTATCTTTCCATCTATTTTCTGTTCCAGATGTTTTTTCAATGGTAGCTTGACCTCTGACTGTTAACAACAAATTTAACCAGTGTCCCCTGGATACCCACATGCAAGCTGCAGGTGCAGCGACTGACACTTCTGTAACCAGTGAATAAAAATATAATCAATAATTGTAGAGTTGCATTATGTATAATAATGTAGCATATGAATGGACAATTG
>NW_015156319.1:0-1611 GCF_000732505.1 Cyprinodon variegatus
TATCTATCTATCTATCTATCTATCTATCTATCTATCTATCTATCTATCTATCTATCTATCTATCTATCTATCTATCTATCTATCTATCTATGGAATATTAGGTTTTCTAATAGTCGTAGTAAATGTCATAACTATCACAATAATAAGTAAAAAACACTTTATTCATTTGGCAGGTATCAAATCTCTATAATGTCTGGATGTATAATTATATCATACTTTTTTAGAACATTATTTATATTTCAGATGCTCCTATTCTTTGATGTTCCTGTTATGATACAACACTGTAGAAAAAAAAGAGGTAGGAAAACCTTTGCAAAAAGATTTAAACTTGTTTATCATAACCTGGTGCAGGATTGAAAGACTTTCTTCGCTGTTTAGCAATAGAGGGACTCATCCCATTGAGTGGCATTGTGAGAACGTAAAGCTCACCAGTAGATTAAAAACAGCAGATGGAACAGAATGTGTTTGCAAAAGTCAGAAAAAAATTAAGCAGCCATATGCGACTAGTTGTGAGACATACACTTAGAGTGTGTAATGGAGGTGACCTTTTAAATGACAAAGTTCTCACATTAAAGATTAAAGACTTCTGTGTTAGGTTGTTCTAAAATAATCAATGTGACAACAGGCACTCAGAAGAAAAGCACTCATAATAAACAGATGACATTAAAATAAGCCCTTTTTTGAACTACAATAAACAGATAATTAGCACAAAAGGGTATGGTGGGGGTAGTGAAGTAATCTATGGTAGTAAATGTTGCTGGTATTAATGTGCTTCTTATTAAATCAATAGACAGACAAACATTTCCCTGTTATACTTTAATGATTTTACATATTTACAGGATTTTGATGAAAAATATTATATATATATTTATTAAATATATATATATATCTATTTATTAGAAAAGACAATGGATTGCAACATCTTAAATTACAGAAATACTGCATATTTTTTTATGAATTTTGACATCTGGCATGGAATTATGATTTCAAAGTAGGGGATTTCTATCTTTTTAAGCTTTTAACTGATTGGAATTCATTATCAGGTACAGTAAAAAAGAAAAAAACTATTAACAGCTGGGAATTGCTGAGTTTAGCCAGCGTATGCAGACGCTGAGCTTTCTATGTCCAACAACAGCCTGACTTATGCATAAAGCTAGGCAGCATAATGCCCATGAATGTCACAAGCCAGTGTCCTGAGGGGGGCAGCGATGCGCCCAGAGGTGCCCGGCCTTTAGGGAGATTTATATTTCTTTGATAGCGGTATTAAGCTAGCTGCAGTTTATGATCCGTCCATAAAAAAAGGATGAATATATAAATAAATAAATAAAAAACAAAGAAAGGTTTGCAATCACAGCAGATTCAGGGTCATGTCTGCTAGAAAGTTTGTCAGTCGAGGAAAAACAGGGAGGATCCATCACACTCACCTTCATGCCACCCTATAATGGGGATGAAGTCTGGAGGAGTACTGAAGTTTTTTTACTTTGAACCCCCTTTTATACTAAAACGCTGCCAATACGCCATTTCAATCTGAAAAGCTCACACGAACAGAAAAGACAATTAGGAGAAATTTATTGATACAATTACTTTGTCTTTGGCGCTCAGACATCGGCA
>NW_015156320.1:0-1611 GCF_000732505.1 Cyprinodon variegatus
AGAAGACGTTTCGCTTCCCATTCAGGAAGCTTTTCCAATTCAAATATCAGAAAGACGTTGAGTTTGAGGTTTTATCCAGCAGCCCAACAAAGCCTCGGTTTTGTTTAGGAAACATGCGAACTGAAACGCAACAAACGGCTCCATCCCTTTGGAACGGGGGTCGTTTGGCTTCTTTTGTTAGCCTGCAATACCGCATACCTGTCTACGGCCGTTTCTCAATTCACTAGAACGCGAGTACGGACTCGTGTTCTCAAGAATAAGCCTGAAAACTATGGACTTGGTGAGAACGGGAGCAATCAGCATAAATCTGGGTCAATTAGAAGAGAAGCGTACTGATGATGTCATCACACGCTCAGCTCGTCTGGAGCTGCATTTCACCTCCTGTTATTAATAGTCTCTAGATAATATTAAATTATTACTTTTTTCCCATTTAGTGGGGAATAATAATGGAAACAGTCAGATGAACACAAACCAAATGAACATTTTACCAATAAAAAAAAAAAAAACATGGCCATGAGGGCCGCTGCAGACGGGCTAACGTTAGCCCTGGCTGCTGTTAGCCTCGGCTGGTTGCCGCGGTCCTGTCAACTTCGAAATTTTTTTTTAAATTACGCATTAAATCGGTAAATGGGCCATATTGTGATGCTTTAAAGTTAATATTCTCGCCTTAAAAACGTACTTTTATTGAACAACAGCAACAGAAAAAAGAACTTTTAACTTTCAATGGAGCGCTCCATGGGAAGCTGCTGCTGCCGCAGTGCATGCTGGGACAGCTGTCAATAACATAACGGAAAAGTCTGCTCTGATGCATGCTGGGTAATTAGGGAGGACCCTTTTCCGTTCTCAGTCTGCTGTAGAGACTGACATTTTTTCGGGAATCCCACGGGAATCCCATGGGATTCCCGTGGGATGGGAGTCAGTATTAGTAACGATCACGTGATTGGGACGTTACAGGATTAAACATTAACGGGAGCAGACGGGAGGGGGAGCAAACCAATAGTAACTAAAAAAAACTAGGATCGATGCCAAAAAATAAAATAAAATAGAAAGAAAAAAAATCCAGTAATGGCACCGCCATTTTGTAGTTTTTTTCCTTGAAGCCTACACTATAATGCGAGTCAAAAAAACTACACGACCCAAAAACCAACAGTGTTTCCGCTCTGAGTTTTTCACCCGCGCTCAAAAACAACAAGAATGGGAGTGGTGCAGGAGCGGGAGTCATTCTGAATGGGAGCGGGATGGGAGTGGGAGTAATTTCACCAGGAGTGGGACGGGACAGGATTTAGATTTCTACTCTGGCCCGGGATTGGGACGGGACACCATCTTTTTCTGTGGGAGTGGGACGGGACAGGAGTGAAAATCCACTCCCGTCTCAGACTCTAGTCTGCTGTTCTTATGCATTGGAACAGTACTAGGAATGTTTCACGAGGACATGAGAACGCACAAGTGCACACATTGAGAAACAGTCTAGGGTCGTTAAAGGGAATTGTTGGCCTGGCTGAATAGACGAGGTCTTCTGTTAAAGGTTCCCCCAAAGGTTCCTAACGTTCCTTATTCCCTCACTAATAATCATGACATTGAGATTAATTTATTTAAAGTTATCGACTTCTG
>NW_015156321.1:0-1611 GCF_000732505.1 Cyprinodon variegatus
AGAACTGGCAGCGTTGCGAGGCAAGGGCTCAAACATGTACGGCTGGAAGCCTTCTACACCAAACCAAGCTTCTGACGCCCTGGCGTCCTCTTCCACAACAAGTTCGTCCCTACTTTCCTCGTCTAAATAAAAAATGTATGAAGGAGGACACTCATCCACGACCTCCGACACAAAACTCTTCTCCTCTTGCATGTTTCCGCTGTCCATAGCGTTTCTTGACAGTGTCGTTTCTAACTGCTACTTGGTCCCAATGAAATTTACCATTGGGAACCTACTAGCACTAAGTTGCTAACTAGTTAGCAAGATGCTTCCGAGACACTGGCCTCAACCAAACTTGCTTGCGAACCTTTCGCCACAACAATCCCGCCTTCCTTGATAAATCACATTCACTTTATTCACTCGTGTAAAGTCGGGCACCACTCGGGACAATTCAGAAATGCAACGGTTGGAACAGCCGCTTCCCTCCAATTTAAAAGTAGTAAATACCTTTTTTAGATTTTTTTCCATTTTATAAGAGAAAATAACTTACGTACATCAGAGGTCCAGTATGGACATCCTCTGTGTGAGAAGCTCAGAACGTAGGACCCAGAATTCAAGCAGACAGATCAGAGTGTTTAAAAAGCAAGTGCTTATTAACTGCTCAGCATACAGCAGCTCGTCAGCAGGGGCAGGGTCACTGGATACTCTGTAGAGGTGGAAACTCAGATTAGTGACTTTGAAACTCAGACGGGAAATGATAATAAGCATGTGAGTCACTAACCTGGTTAAAGTTCGGTCTGAGCTCAGAAGAAGGAGTGGAAACCGGAGAGATTTTTTTCTCTGTAGCATGAGGCCAGAGCCACTACCAAAGTTCCAGGACAGAAGCAGAGCAGACCAACGAGCAGAAGCCCGTAGACACGGAAGATCAGAAGAATCCGGAGGGAGAATCCAAAGCCAGAGTCGAAGCAGGAGCAGGTTTCCAGGCCAGAAGATCAGTGATTTGAAGGGGTACCGAAGGAGTTTCCAAGCTGGGGTCAGGAGACATATCGAAGGTCATAAGCAGGCAGAATGCAGGTAAGAGTCCGAAAACAGATCAGGCAACATAGCAGAACAGGGGCAACCAAAACTCAGAAGTCCAGCGGCAGAAACTAGTCAGGATCAGGTAATCAGAAATACACAGATTGCTAGAAAACTCTCACACTTAGCTTGAATAATCTGGTACCGATGGCTGAGAACAGGTGGATTATATACGAAACAGGAACAGGTGGATCTGATGAGTGACAATGAGCGCTGGGCGGAGCTAAGCAGGTGAAAGGGATTAGCCATATCCAGCCATCAGTGCCAAGATCATGGCATCCTGTCTAGATGTTCTCTGCTTCCCAGTGCATACATAGAGAGATCATGCATGCTTCATCCATGGATTGGAGATGAGAGTGTCCTGCTGCAATGTAACAGTACCACCAAGAGATCCAATATGCAACCGCATCCAAAAACAAGGTGGTCATAATGCCTCAAATGCGTTTATTAAACTGTTATGTTTTCTCAAATTCAATAAAGTTTTATATACTCCCAAACTACATTTTACCAAATATCTGTTGAGTGAAGAATATTATAGTGGAAGTTTGCCCAGCA
>NW_015156322.1:0-1611 GCF_000732505.1 Cyprinodon variegatus
ACTTGGTCTTTTGTTTCTCCGTGTCCATCTGTATACTGTCCTGTATTTTCTTCTCCTTCTTTCTCTTTTACCTTAATATTTGAGATAAGCAATCTCTTTCCTATTGTTATCTGGATTTTTGTTGATGGATAAATGTTGCTTTGGTCAAACAGCCTCAGTTGACATTAAACAACATGGCAGTTTCTTTTTTTACTATATAATAAAAGAAGTCAAATCGTAGACTATTGACACAGAATTACATAGGAAGGGTAATTAGCTGCTTAGTACTGGAGAGTTAGCAACTTTCAAATTATGTATGTTTATCAATGTACTACAGAGAGAAAAACCATGCTTTCATGGGAAAAAGATAACCCTAAACCTCTGTTTATCATTAAATAAAGAGAATCACAGCATATATAGTCTTTATTTGATATCCATGTGTGCACCCATCCCCTGGAAACATCTCCTCATCATAACAGGCATTAGGTGTATCAGAATATTAACTGCAGTGGCACTTAGTTCTTGCATTGTTTTGCCACCACTTAGCATCAAAACCAAAACAGAAGACAGTTAAGAAAGAAATGTTTTGACCTGCTAAAATGCATAAGCCTGGTTGAGTCAAGAACCCTTTGCTGATTATGCAAGTTGAAGAAAATATTTGCTTTTAAAGGCCACAACAGATCATGATTTGAATGCTAATGCTTTTAATAATTTGAAATACATAACCTAAAATAAAAAAACATTTCCTCTCACAGTCCTCTGATTTTAATGTCCCCTCAAAAGACTAACAGTTTTATCAACAGCTTTTGATAAACCGTCTTTATTTGGAAGGACAGAGGAAGCCATGAAAACATTCTCCAACTGCACCAGAAAAACGTTTTTCTGGCCCCTACCACAACAGACAATGAAGACCAACCTTATTTAGTCACGATACACCATCTCTGAAAAACACTGAAGCTAATAAAGAAAAGAAGACGTACTCAAAAACTGATCTTTAACAATAAAATGGCATGCAGCTGTCATGCTTCAATGGTTTGAATACCGTGACATGCAATCTCCAGAGTCTTTGTTCCATTCCAGCTATCCAAGGACTCTTGCTATATTTAAATGGCAGAAACAGTCTTCTAATAGCTTTCAGAAGCACCTGGTGCAAGAATGAACATTCACCAAACTCAGGTGGACTGTTGTCTTCAGATATCCCTATAGAGTTGCTCGTGTTCAGGGAGCTAAGGAAATATCTTACAGGTGTCTAGATAGACAGTTATTTAATCCTTAAAAGTGGTCTTCATAAGTCTTTCTTAAGGCTGTCTGAAGGCCGATTAAGTGTTTTTTTGTTTGCTTTATTTGCATTTTTCCCTCTTGGAGCAGTACTTTATCATCCCATGGAATTATTTTTGCAGGTACAAGCGGTTCCTAAAAAGTTAGGGATGAACCGCTGTTGTGTTTGAACATGATTAATTACTAAAGAATCTTCATCTTTAATGAGAGAGCTTAAAGGAATAGTACACCCAAAACATGATTAGCCTTCATTTTCTACTCATCCCCCATGCTGAACAACACTCTGGAGTACTTTTTTGATATCTCAAATGCATCTGGAGATCTGGGAGGCTTCTTGCTGTCTGCTGACATTCA
>NW_015156323.1:0-1611 GCF_000732505.1 Cyprinodon variegatus
AAAAGCATATCATTTAAATAGAAATTTAGAAGAAAAAAAATGCAATCCAGAAAAGAAACGTTGAAAACTTCTTAACCCACCCAAAAAATGTTTAAAGGTAAATTTGCTGTTTTCTTATATTTCATTTTTCCAAATATTTTCTGATATTTCAAATATTCTAACACATTTTTTTTTGTGCAGATTTTACATTTTTATCTTATATTTTTATTATTTTTTCCAGATTGTGTTTTATGAATTGCATTCTTTTCAAATTGTCTTTAACAGATCATGTTCTCTTTACTTCAAGGCCAACAGAAATGCTCCCATTTTACCATTAAAACCTTTCTGGATAATAATGCATTACAATGAAAATCATTGGTCCTCATTCCAGAGGAAAGGCTGCCTCCAGAAGTAGAGAATAGGATATTTAAAACACAATTTGAAAAGAATACAGTTTGTACAACTCAATCTGAAATAGTGAAATTTGAAAAACTATTTAAAAAATGAAGGGGAAAAAAAGGATGAAAAAAGAAAAAAAAAAACTTCAAATAAATTTTGAAGAAGTATTGCTATTTCTGGGAAAAAAAAAGAAAAGAATTAATCTAAGAGCCAGTCTAAGGGAGGGGCTGGCCATATATGTCCCATGGGCTGCCGTGGCCCAATCCTGCAGTAGACTGATTCAAAGTTTTCTATCTAAGGAAAACCAGCAGATTGTATTGTTAGCTTATAAGCCAATGATCGTTATGGTCCATCTATTTAGTCCCTAAGATTCTATTTGCTCCCTCCTGATTTCCCTTTTCGTTGGCCCTCCTGCAGAGCCAGTGTGTCCTTTACACAGCATATTGACAAAATTTATGCATTAATCTGTGATACACATCATCACTGGGAAGAAGAATCAAAACATCACGTTCTTGTGTTGTTTAAATGTTAAATCAGATTGTGATTAAACATTTAAGTTTGCCTTATAGGGTGTTTTTTGTTTATGTAACAGGTTCTTATGTAAATGAAGGGGCTTAATGGAAACAAACCCTGTTTTTTGGTTACACTTGGGAACTATTGAAATTCTGTCATTTTTAACATTTAGTGAGAGATTATTTGCAGGATTTAACATTGTCACAAGTACTGTGACAATAATTTGAAGCCCATAATAAAATGCTCTAGCTTTAGAAAGGCATTTGAACCAGTCTCTTCTCTGTGATCCACAGGTGCGGTTAAGCCATTATTTTATTAGTTCAAAGATTATTTGAAATGCCTGGTATGCCTTGTGGTTAGCTTTATGTTACGTTTGTACAAACTAATTTGTAGTTTGTTTATTGGTAATTGTTGGTCTCAATTGAATTGTGATTTTAGGTGTATTGAACTCTCATTATTTAAATTTTTCCCTTCCAGAGCGTGATATCAAGTAATGCACTAAAAAATGGGAACTTTAAAAACATCAAGTTATGTCTGCTAGTGAAGGTGTTCAGATTGACCCCAAAGATCTTAAATCAGTGAGACAGCTTAAAAAACAGAGATCCAAAGAATGTGGGAGAGGTTAGGGCCCACCAAAGATACACAGGTTATCACACTTTTTTCAAGACTTTTCCAGGATAGATAGAGAACAGCTAGACCATAATTCAAGCTCAAAGAAAG
>NW_015156324.1:0-1610 GCF_000732505.1 Cyprinodon variegatus
AGTCAGAAATGTTCTGATCCGGGTGACGTTGGCTCTCAGTCACTGTGTGATGTCACTAAGAACCAGAGCACAGTCTGTGTGCTGCAGCTCTGTGCTGCTTCAGGTCTCGTGGTGGTTTGCTGCCATCTGCTGGTCACTTTTCAACAAACAGCTTTATTTCTGACAAACCAGTGAATGAAGTAAATAAGCAATTATGAATTAAATGAAAATATTTCAATAAACGACATTAATAATCGTTATGTGTATAATTTAGAGCTGAGTGGGGAGTGATGGCCTAGAGGTTCCATCGGTTCAATCCCCACAGACTGCACTCTGGGCCCCTGAGTCAGACCCGTAACCCCACACTGCTCCCCAGCGCCGCACGGTGGCAGCCCACTGCTCCCCAAGGGGAGGGGTTCAATGCAGAGAGGGAATTTCTCCAATCGTGGGAAAATAAAGGGATTTCCATTTTTTATTTTTTGTAAAGCAGTGAAGCTTGTTTGACCAGAGCCTTCATCCAGAACACATCTTCTCAGTGGTGAGTCTAACTGGGTCATTGGATCTGAACCTGAGGTTTCACGACCCATTAAGCCGAGGAGCAGAAAATTGAAGAGAAACAGCTTCTATGTAATCTGCTTCTACATGCTAAGCTGTGGGTTCTGTGGAGCGTGACTCGGGTGGGACTCTCCGGGCTCAGCGTTGGAACTCACCACTCTGCGGACTCGGCTCTTGCAGTCGATGTGCAGGTCCTGGTGTTTCTGCAGTGCAGCTTCTAGAGCCTTCTTCAGACTCAGCGCTCTCCTCAGCAGCTGTGGCTCGGCGTGGGCCTTGGTGAAGACCTGCGGAGGATGAGGAAGATGATGAAGGAGCAGAACATCCACCCGGTTACTATAGAACCGCAGCGGTTCCGTTTCATGGTGTGGATGGTAAAATGGTTTCCAGGGCAACTGTTCATTGATGCCGTTGTCATGGCGGCGCCATGTTTACAGGTTCTGACTGTATCAGTTCTTGCAGAACCACCTTTAACGGCTCTCCAGCTGAAACTTCCGGGTCAGAGGAGTCGGTTCTGGCAGAACTCCCTCTCCTCCAGAAGGAGGAGTTTCTCTGGGCATCATGCGTTGCCATGGTGATCTGATGGATCAAGGTCTGGACTCTGACGTTAGCTTTGCTAGGCTGACCTGAGGGGAGGCCCGTGTGTACTGACCCGAACCCAGCCCTGCACGGCGGGGAGGTGCCTGCTGCTGATCAGCCTGTGGAGCTCCATCATGGTGGACACCAGCGGCTCGTTGTC
The DNA here is from genome assembly GCF_000732505.1 of Cyprinodon variegatus. Lineage (NCBI taxonomy): Eukaryota > Metazoa > Chordata > Actinopteri > Cyprinodontiformes > Cyprinodontidae > Cyprinodon > Cyprinodon variegatus. Next base: position 1,271 of record NW_015156324.1, read on the forward strand.
CTCCGTCTCCTTCAGACGAACAACTGAGGGAGGAAGACAGAGACAAATATCAGCTGCGTCCGGATGGTCCAGATGTTCTGATCGGATCAGAACCCACCAGGACTGAGGCTGACGTCCAGGCTGTAGGTGTGAGAGATGAGCCCGGAGCTCCTGATGAACGAGTCTTCATCAACAGACTCTTCCTCGCTGCTTTCCTCTGCTCCTCCTCCTCCATCCTTCCTCCTGCCCTCGTCTTCCTCACTGCTTTCCTCTGCTCCTCCTCCTCCCTCCTTCCTCCTGCCCTCGTCTTCCTCTGCTCCTCCTCCTCCCTCCTTCCTCCTGCCCTCGTCTTCCTCTGCTC
>NW_015156325.1:0-1610 GCF_000732505.1 Cyprinodon variegatus
ACTATGGATTTTGGAAGTCTGTTGCTGCTGCAGAGCGTTTGTGACTTCTGTAAGCCGCACCATGTGCTGAGCCTGCTTTGCAACTTTATGGAGGTTATACACATGTGTGTTCATGACTGAAATTAAATATTACCAAAAGATAACCATGAAATGTTTACTAAGCAATAAATCACAACTGTCATAATGCTTAATATAGAGTTTCTGAGAGCAACCGTTATTATGGAAGCAGTCCCCCTGCATAAGCTTTTGATTTTTACGCACCTCTGGCCAAGAAACAGATTGTAACACCTAGTCTTGAATTTTTTGTGCCTTTCCCTAGGGAAACTAGGGCTGAGCGATATGGGCTAAAAATAAAATCTCAGATTTTATTTTTAATATTACGATTTTGCTTCTGTTAACAGCTAGCTTGTTGGCTATCTGTATCGGAAACCTTTTCTGACCGTTTTAAAATATGCCTTTCAATACACAACCCTATTTCTTCTAATACAGCCACTTTTAAATAAACTCGCCACCTCCCTCCCTCGGTGGGAAACTGTTGCTAAAGTTTATAAGCCGCTCTTCACTGCCATGTCTGATATCTTGGCAGCAGCTGGTTCATGTAACTGAACCCGCTCCCATTCTTAATCCTCCTACTAGACTTGTGTTTGGGCAGTAATGCGTTCTGATAAGTGCCAAAAGACACTTCATCATAGCAGTCAGTTATCGCTGGTGTGGTCATGAAACTTTTTTTTTTTTTCCCTTCTGAAAACTTATTCCTTTTTTGAAAACAAAACTCGCACTCACCCTTGGTTATGATGTTGTTTACCGTTTCGTGGGATGCTGTCGCTTGCCAAACCGCAACCTGAGACCAATAATGCAGCGACAGAAACTTGGGGAGCCAAAAAAGGCGCCATTATAAAAAAAAAAAATAAAATTGATTACATTTTTTTAAAATTTGAATTAATTCAATTAATAAATTTTTTTCCCCAGACCTACTACAAACTTTTTGAAATGAGCTAACAAGAGTTATTAAAGCTTAAGTTCACTGAGCTTCTCTAAAGTTGTTGGGTTATGTCTACTATTATTTTATGGTTGTTTTTCGTCTTTCATTCTTTCAGGTCGTCGGAATCTTCGCCTCATCATGGAATATCTTCCCTTCGGAAGTCTTCGCGACTACCTCATTAAAAACATGGAGCGAATTGACCATAAAAAGCTGGTCCATTACGCCTCTCAGATCTGCAAGGTGCTTCAGCCTGACCTTTTTTGTTACACCATACTCTGACCTCTTTGCCGCAGGCTGAACTTTGTCTTTGTTGGTTCCGTCTTTTCCAACAGGGAATGGAGTATTTGTCAAGTAAACGATACATCCACAGAGATCTGGCCACCAGGAACATCCTTGTTGAGAGTGAGCTGAGAGTAAAAATTGGAGATTTTGGCCTCACCAAAGTTCTGCCTCAAGACAAAGAGTATTATATGGTCCAAGAACCAGGAGAGAGCCCCATATTCTGGTTAGAACATTACATACAACACGTGTACAACCTGACACACTTAACTTGATGATTAACAGATGCATTATTCTTGTTTCATATTCACATCTTTCTTTGGTTTTATAGCGTTAATACGTAAAGCCT
>NW_015156326.1:0-1610 GCF_000732505.1 Cyprinodon variegatus
GAGCAAATGGGAAAACACTTTTTCCCTTCTTACATTTTCTAAAAGGTGAAAATTAAAGTTACTGTTAATACTTGCATTGGTTTATATATGGGGTTATATCTGAGCCTCACACCTTGATTTTAGTATTTAACTCATTAAACCCAAAATCATTTTGCAAATTTTGAGTAATAATTTCAATCTTAGGTTCAACTGCTACCCGTGTTCTCACAAGAACTAAGAAAGTAAATAACATCAGCCCTTTTCTGAAATCCTGTTTTTGTTTGTCTATAAATCACTGAACCAATGAGGTCTTGAAGCAGCATTTAGTTCCTATGCTCCACTTATCTGGAACAAACTCCCAGAAGACTGTAAAAGTGCTGCAAACCTGAGTTCTTTAGGTCAATGTTAAAGTCATAGGGAAGCGGCTGTTCCAACAGTTGCATTCCAAATTCTCCTGAGTGGTGCCCAACTTTTCATGAGTGAATGTGAATCCAATTGGTCAATTATCAAGGTGCGGATTGTTGTGGCCGGCATCTCAGAAGCATCTTTCTAACCAGTTTGCAACTTAGTGCTAGTAGGGTGCCAATGGGAAATTACATTGGAACCAAATAGCACTAAATTGTTGACTTAGAAATGACACTGTCAAAGAATGCTAAGGCCAGCGGAAACATGCAAGAGGAAGAGAGTTTTGTGTCGGAAGTGGTGGATGAGTCTCCTCCGTCATGCATTTTTTATTTAGACGAGGAAAGCGGGGACAAAGTTGTCGTGGAAGAGGACGCCAGGGTGACAGAAGCTTGGTTTGGTGTAGAAGGCTATCAGCCGTACATGTTTGAGCCCTTGCCTCGCAACGCTGCCAGTTCTGTTAGCTCTACGCCTGCAGAGGAGACAGACGTCCATCGCCTTGAACACTGGGACAGAACTCAACGGTAAAGTAAATGATTCTTATTTCAACCGTTGGGTATATTAGCTGCGACATATGTATCAAGATGCTATGACCGAAAAAATTTGATCGACAGATGACCGTTGATATATGATTGGCCGAATTTATGTGCAAAAGCCGACGTATAACTAACTGGCCTGCATAAAATATGATATAATTGGTATATAACCCCCTACAGATTATAGAACTGGATTTTTTTTTTTTTTTTTTTTAAGAAATAGAAATTTTTTAAATTTTGGGACAATATAGTCTGATAAAGAGTACTTTTATATACATCTTTAAGCCAGAAAGAACTGACATTTAAATATGACTTCCCTACGCCTTTAAAAACCCATTTGTTTAGAACTGCCTTTGACTGATGAAGTTAAACTGTTAGCTGAGGTATTATTATTTTAGGTTTATGCTCTGACTGTTTTGTTTTACTACCTGCTTTTATCATATTTTTATCTTTACTTTTACTTAAAAGTGAATTTCTTAAAAAAGTTTTTTAAACTACGTTTGTAAAGAATTCTTCCATTATCTACACTCTGCGATTTCTTCTCATCCTTATTCTACAAGTCTAAGTGCTAAAAAAAAAATTAAACATAAAGTCCTTTATTTTAGACTAAAGGGCTGCAACTAAAGATTAGTTTCAAATCTAACTAATCTATCGGCTATATTTTCAGTTAGTTTACCATCTCTTCCTAACATT
>NW_015156327.1:0-1610 GCF_000732505.1 Cyprinodon variegatus
CCTGCAGAGCCTTACATGTTGAGACCTCCTGGATGAGTCATTGATGCCCTTTTGGAGTACTTTGGGTAGTCCAGCCACTCACAATGCAAAACGAACTTAAAATAAGCAAAATGTCTTACAATTTGTGGATTTACACTTAATTTGAGTAGGTAGATTATCTGCCAACGGCTGCTCAGTGGAGCAGTGCTGCCTTGCAGCTAGAAGCGTGTGGGTTTAATTCCTGGCCCTTTCTGCATTGAGTTTGTGTGTTCTCCCTGAGCATGCATGGATTATCTCTGGGTAATCTGACCTCCAAAAACATGATTGCTACGTTAATTAGCTTCTCTAAATTCTCCCGAGGTGTAAGTGTGAACCAGACATGGGCAATGTGGAGTCAACAAGTCATCTCCATGTCATGTATTTAATCTACCCAGCCACTGAAGCAGGTGAGTCCAATCTTCACCGTGAATTAACCTGTGCAGATTGGACTCACCTGGTTAATTGGCTGGGTAGAACAAATACATGACATGGAGATGACTTGTTGACTCCACATTGCCCATGTCTGGTGTGAACGTGTTGTCCTTTGATGGACTGGTGACCTGTCCAGGGTGTACCTTGCCCGTAGACAGCTTGAGATAGGCACCACCACCCCTTGCCAACCCACTTGGGATAAAGTGTGTCAGAATATGGATGAATGGAATGAGCAATTTTACTCTTAATATAAGATAATTAGATATTATGGTCTTCAAATAAGACAATGCATTTTTTTCTTATTGTAAATGTAAATTGTCTTCTTCCATTGGCATATTATCCCACCTGCTTAATTCAAGGAAAAAAAAAAAAAAACTTTTCCAGTGCAGTCTTAGTTCCATGTGTCTTTTTTGTGAATAATTATTCTCACTGTGGTTCTTGGGAGTCCCAAACCTTCAAAATGGCATCGAGACTGAGGGACAATTATGACTTCTACGGAAAACTTTAGATTTGTTTTTCAGATCTTTCTGCAAAAAGGCGTAATTAAGGAATTTCTCTAGTAATCACAAGAGTGAAAATTATCCAAGGAGTTTAGTTAATCCCAGTTGATTCGTTAAGGTTTCACAAAGGGCCATATTGGTCTTGATAGCTTTTCTCACAGTTTTTGGCAGTTTTCAAAGTTGTGGCTTTACTAAGTAGCTGAACCACAAATATAACCATCTCTTGTACATAAACATGCAGTAAAATATTAGAATTATTTTCCTCTGGTTTGAGTGATAATGATCTTTACTGAAAAAGCAATAATACACATTAATGCAAACTGATCTATCTGGGTTAAACGTTCAGCTAAAGATTATTTTCAAACACCTTACAATATACTAAGTGTAGTTTTTCTGATAAAAAAAACAACTGTATAATACTTACAAATATGAGTGAGGGATGCCAAAAAAAACAAAAATGAAAAGGTTAAATGAGTTTTCAGATTTATAGCTTCATATTCTACACACAATCATTGTTTTAGTTTTTAAGCTTTTTCATAGCATCTGCTGTTTATTTCATCCCAGTTTTGGTCTCCTTGATATTATGAAGGCATCTATAGAATGTGGCTTTCTTTTTTTTAGTTTAGAGGTATTTCTTTTACATTATTTTTGTCTTATCTT
>NW_015156328.1:0-1609 GCF_000732505.1 Cyprinodon variegatus
AAGATTCTTATGCTGGTAACATAATAATAATCTAACATGCAATGAAAAAAATACTTTTTTCCTTTTTTTTTCTTTTTACATATTTTGTTGCACTGACACGGTTATTAGGCGTTCCCTCTCAGAAGCGGGTACAGGGTTGTGCAGGGGAAGTTTTTTTTTGGAGAGGTGTGGAGAGGGCGGGTCATTTCAACAATTTGTGAAAATCCTCCATTATACCTTTAAGCTTTTCTGTGGAGATACCTTATTCAGATTCTTGTGGATGTAGACTAGTTTAAATAATATGAGGATGTGTACACAGCCTGGATTTGTGTAGGATGGCTTCCAAAGTTAACCAGCAGTCAACAAAGGTTTTAGTTTCCTTAGCTTCACCATGTTTTCAAAAATTATTAATTATTAATTAGCTCTGTTACATTTAAAAGACATAAATGTGCATTTTTTACCAGCAGATTAAGAATATATATTTGATAACTAGAAATGGAAGTTACATTTAATTAATAGATAATTCAAATGTAAATCCAATTAATGATTATTAGTTAAATGATTATAACTGAATTTATAACTGTTAATTTAGATTATGGTCATCAGCAGAGTTATTAATCACCAACCAAAGAAAACTGTCTCTGTTTCTTCAACTGTTAACCAAAGAGGGTGGATCTGGCTCTAAGTGATTAATCGTTCACTGTACAAATAATCACAAAGTACCACGGGTTACAGTATTGGTATGGTTTCTGCCTAATAATCCCTATTACAGTATTATCATGTCTAATAACTATGCAATCAGCACATACTACTGAAAATAAGCACACGGTAAATGACAAACTAATAAAAAAGGGGAACAAGAGGTCTAACAGTCCATTCAAAGAGTCTCTAAGGAATGTTCTGGTTATAAGACTTGATGTATTAAGGTAATTAGGGATGACCTTTAAAATAGCAGCAGATAAATGTAAATAACAACTGATGCAGAATTCTTAAATGATACAGGCGGTAGCCTGCCACTGATTTCCATGTCCTGCCACGCTACCGGAGAAGGTGCAAGACAGCCTGCCATTGATTTCCATGTCCTGCCAAGCTACCGGAGCGGGTGCCAGATAGCATGCCACTGATTTCCATGTCCTGCCAATCTACCAGACCGGGTGCCAGACAGCCACTCTAAGGAATGTTCAGGTTATAAGACTAGATGTGTTAAGGTAATTAGGGGTATCCTTGAAAATAGCAGCACATAAATGTAAATAACAACTGATGCAGAATTCTTAAATGATACAGGCGGTAGCCTGCCACTGATTTCCCTATCCTGCCATGCTACCGCAGCAGGTGCCAGATAGCCTGCCCCTGATTTCCATGTCCTGCCATGCTACCGGAGTGGGTGCCAGACAGCCGCTCTAAGTAATGTTCAGGTTATAAGACCTGATGTATTTAGGTAATTAGGGGTGTCCTTTAAAATAGCAGCAGATAAATGTAAATAGCAACTGATGCAGAATTCTTAAAGGATACAGGCGGTAGCCTGCTACTGATTTCTATGTCCTGCCACTTTACCAGAGCGGGTGCCAGACAGCCTGCTACTGATTTCCATGTCCTGCCACACTACCGGAGCGGGTGCCAGACAGCCTGC
>NW_015156329.1:0-1609 GCF_000732505.1 Cyprinodon variegatus
AATTTACATTTAAAATAAGAAAACAAAATTGCATTGTCCTATTTTATATGCATATTATCTAATTATCTTATTTTAAGAATAAAAATACTAATTCCACTGGCAAACTATCTCAATTACCTACTGAAATTAAGGGTAAATACACTTACGTGTATGTATTTGTATATATATATATGTATATATGTATGCATCTATATGTATATGTTGAAATATATGTATATATGATTTAACATATAAACAAGTATAATATATAATATAATGTTCAAAAATAAATAAAAGCAAAAATGCGTACCAATTTACATTGCTGTGTGTATCTTTTTATTTGTACAACGCTGAAAGCATGTTCATCGAAAAAAAAAAAAAAAAAAAAAAACATCCAAGGAAGGCAACTGTGAGCAAGATGAGAGTACTCATCAATGAAAACAATAATGCAACCGTTTTGGCATTTACCTAATCATATTTAGTAACTTAATCACAATTGTTTATGTTAGCAGGATAGGACAAACCATTGTGTTAAAGTAACTAAATATGATTAACTAAATGCCAAATGCGGCTATATTACATTTGTCAGTGCAGCTCTAATACTGAAAAGCGATTATGAGGATTCTAAGTCACAGAATCTGACTTTTTTAACCCAATTATTGGCAATAATAATAATAACAATAATAATAATAACAAATATTATTATTATTATCATTATTATTATAATAACAACAATTATAATACTTATAATATTTAAAATAATAATAATAAAGTTATAGCAATAATATAAAAAATGTGTGAGGTATATGTTATCCGTTCAACATTGTTAACAGATGGAGAACAGATGGAAAAAACAAAATAAAATACTGCAGCACAAATAAGCCGGAAAAAAAAAAAGATTTACTGAAGAAAAAAGAAGTAAAAAAATTTTTTTATTATGAAAACATTTTTAATGCTGATGATCCTTTTTGTAAAGTCAATGTTATACTTTCAGGATAGTGTTTACGCACCCCTTCTTGTGGGGATATGCCGGTTAATTGAAGCCATAGATTCATATAATGCATTCAAAATATACACAACAGTCATTGGAATTAAATGGATCAAACGACCCGACTGAAAAAAAAACAATTTATTAACAATGAAATAAATGCCACTATTTAAAATAAATAGCAGAAATATTTCGAAAGAATAATATAATATAATATAAAACGATTAAAGCGTTTTAAGATTTAACATGAGTGTAACTCTTTTAATAAAGGCTGAGTTAACCACATACATTTTTCAATTCAGCCTTGATTCATCTTAAATTTTTCAAAGAACACAAACATATACAGAATATTGAAATAAGAGATAGAAAATGCAAACATTAACAATGTGGCATTTTATACGTTGAACTGTGTCTGACTTGCAATCAATGATTGGCCTTAACCACCCATTTCAAACTTCATGGATTGTTTAAAAATGTGAATTAATGGTAATTTAGATATTCAGAAATACACTGTCTTAAAAGAAATAATCGATAATAAAGATGATCATTTATAAGAAAGAAAGAAAGAAAGAAAGAAAGAAAGAAAGAAAGAAAGAAAGAAAGAAAGAAAGAAAGAAAGAAAGAAAGAAAGAAAGAAAGAAA
>NW_015156330.1:0-1609 GCF_000732505.1 Cyprinodon variegatus
TTTACAAACATCCGATGCACCACTTAATGGGATCTGTGATTTGATGATCAAACATGCTGAAGTTAATCCTGCCTCCCCTGTCTCTACCCTGACCCCCCTTCATCTGTAATGATGCCAAAGATGTCAGAAATATCTGAGAACTTCTAAAGGTGGCAGCCATGGCTCCCTCTGCAGGGGAGGTTGATGGAGATGTCTTCAGTGTAAATGCTGAAAAGGAAAGGTTCCTGTGCAGTTTCCTGTGAGATGGGCTTACTGAAGACCAGCTTCAGGGGAGAACTTTCCATCACATTGTAATTCATTTCTGAGTCCATGAGTTCACAAGGGACTTACCCTATTTGGTGGGTTAATGCCACATACAGTAAAGGGGCGTATATACAGATTATGCTTAATTAGGCCTCATTTTCCTAAATACAGAAATCTACTTATAAGCAGAAAAAGGTTTAAAGTAAATATTTGAATGTAAATACAACTACAGATCATCTAGTTTAACTTATATTCAAACATCAGCCCATAATAAATTACGTTTCTAACACCCAGTCACAGTTTTAGACCCAATGTTTGTTTAAAAAAATACCATATATGTGTCCCAACAGCCTAACCCATGTGTCCTGGTTGACAAAATAACCCAGCAGTGTTTGCTGTAATACAAGGTCTGAATGGAAATCATATGATTCTGGGGAGCATTTATAAGGGTTAAAAATAGCAAGGAAACGTTTTTTCTCTAGAATCTGTTTTGCTGGATATGACTGGATTTTCTGTCTTACTGTTTACATCATTATCTTTGCCTTGCTGGATAACAGCTTCATAAATGATCAAATATCATTTTTTTTCTTTCCTCTGTTTCTTTCTTACTCATTTTATTTCATGGTATGGCCTCTGGACATGGCATGAAGACAGTCCTATGAGTAATCCACATGATTACTTTGAAGGACGTCTAAAACTCTGACAGCTGTGGATTTTCACCTTTATATGGTTTGGATTTACTTATCTCCACCATAGGGACTGATGATTTGAGTTCATGCCCTGGGGTAATAACAGAAATAGCAGCCATGCACATGATATCCAAACACATGCACATAGAAAAAAAAAATCTTACTTGATGATCATGCTGTGATGTGTTATTTCATCTTTTTATTTTCAGCATGATGCACTAAGGGTCAAAGGGTGACCTTCTGAGGCAGATATGAGTCTGACATCCTGGTTTTTGTTGAGCAGCAGTGGGACCCGCCATCGTCTTCCCCGGGAGATGATCTTTGTGGGGCGGGATGATTGTGAGCTCATGTTGCAGGTACAGTATGAACTAAACAGTAAGCTTTCGTCACTCATGTTGCCGTATGTTCAGATAAATTAAAAAAGAATGACTGGGTTATATGTTATTTAGTCCCGCAGCGTGGACAAACAGCATGCAGTCATCAACTATGAGACAAACACAGATGAACATAAAGTGAAGGACTTGGGCAGCTTAAACGGGGTGAGTTTATGAGTGCGCTTTGATTAGATAGATAGATAGATAGATAGATAGATAGATAGATAGATAGATAGATAGATAGATAGATAGATAGATAGATAGATAGATAGATAGATATGCCATTGCTTTTGTTTTTTTTGC
>NW_015156331.1:0-1609 GCF_000732505.1 Cyprinodon variegatus
CACTGTGCTGCTCCAGCAGGATATTAACAATGGCTACAATAAGAAAGTCTAAGAATCCTGCAGACAGTGTAGAGGAGGCACTAACACACTACCACAGGCTAACATTACTTCTTGGCATCATTAAATTCAGTCTTTGGTCTTAAACCTAAATTATATACCTTCAATATCTCCAGAAATCCCAACAATAAAATGCACCAGAAACACTAAAGTGCACAACTACTACCCTCAAAGAGACTGTTATAAATATAAATATGATTCTATTCAGGTATTACCCATAGGGACAAACACTTCACTAGAAACTCACACATTTGGCAAGATAAAAAACATCTAAGGATAGCTAGAACACTATTATCAGAGACCGCTTCATGAGCTGTAGGAGTGGATGTTTCATAATAAGTAGAGGTAACATTTATAGGCAGCAAAAACATATGCAATAATACAACTGAATTCTAACGCAAAGACTTCTGTAACACTGTTTTTGCTTTAGACGATGTTATCAAATCTATAAGAAAATGTTGGTATGTTCTAAATCAGAGATGCACAATACAAGGAACACATAACATTGGGATATTAATGATAAATATTCATTTGATGATATTCCTTTGATGATGATTTACCTCACTATTATCTCTTAAATTATCCGGTCCAACTTTTTACATTTTAGTACCATAACACCTAGAACAGACAGATATGCCGCAATATGGCGTGTAAGGCATGTTAGTTCAATGCTGCAAACACATCATTTATAGTTAATTGAGATCACTTAACCTCAAGACACTAAACTATTCAAGTTCTATTACCATCTCTCTTTCCATTTTGGCCACTTCATGCATTTGGAAAGTTGAGGTGAGTGAATCAGTACAGATTAAACATCGGCGCAGTTGTAGCATGAAATAAGGTAAGGTGATCTTTGGGTAATGGGAAGGTTTATATTTTGTCTAAATTTTACTTTCATTCAAAGAAGCATTTTTTAAGTATTTAAAAAAAAAAATCTTTAAAATTGCATTTTTATTTGACCGTTTGCAACTAAAACATTGCATGACAACCAGACCTAAGTAGTTCTGCACCGATGCATCCAATTTTCCTGACGGTACTTTGGTTTGGAAGTTCCCACACAGTTTCTGCAGATGTCACTACAAGCGCTACCATGTTGAATGAGTCCAATCTAGAGAACAATCAAATGCTATATTCAAGAGGGATTTTGTGAATACTCAAAAGCAACCGACATCCAGCTCATCTCAGACATCGATGGAAACTCCACATAAGATGAAAATCAAAAAAACTTGCCAAATAAGATCACACAGAACGAGAATGAACTGAGTGCTGAGCTCAGACAGAGCTTTGATCAGTTAACCGTGCCAACCTTATTTCTTACAGCCATTTAGACATTGTGCTACCATGGTTCTTTACCTCCTATCGGTGGTCCACGATACTACAGCTCTCAAGGAAGGAATTAAGAAAACAAAAATGGCAGCATCTATAACATTCAGGAACTTATGTGCCTGGATAGCGTCGTCTGCCAAAATTCCAATGAGAGCCTTGTTCTCAAAATCATCCCAGGTTGTACCAGGCTCTTTTGATGCCATTTATTGTTAACAGGCTGAGAGGA
>NW_015156332.1:0-1609 GCF_000732505.1 Cyprinodon variegatus
GATTTCTGTTTCTGTACAAATCATTCATCACATACAGGGGGAACGATTCAATAAGTTCCTATTTCTGTCAAGGGCCCCACCATAAGCCGGTTCCCTATTGTGCTGCCTTTATCTCTGTGGAAAGATAGGAGCCACACTGGAAGGAAGAGGGTAAAACAAAGCATATTTCACACTTTGTACTTTACAAGATACAGTTTGAGATATCAAAAAAAAAACCTCAGCACAAGAAAAGTTCTTTAAGGAGTTCTTCTGGGCCCTTCTGTCATAACATCAAGGTTAGCTGTGATAACGGGGGAGGCCGAATCTAAAATAACAGTTATTGTTTTGAGAGCAGGCTGCACAGGAATTTTTCAGCCTAGTCTTTTCTTGCTGGCTCTAAATTGCCAATCCTATATTCCAAATTTGTTGGGCGTTCCGCCTTAAAGCGAGCGTTCACATCCAAGATATCATCCCATCTCACCTTTGAGTTCAACCACCGCTGCCAGGCTGCGTTCAATCACACCCAGCAGACGGCTCAGCTCACAGTCCTGCTCATTCACAGCCTTTGTGAGGGCGTCAACCGATGCCAGCGAAGTATATACCGGCAGGAAAGAAAAAGTCATCTTTTCCCTGTCTTGCAGTTAAGAAAATTTGATCAATTGCATTGAGAGACCAGCTGACCAGATCCGTTGTTTGAATTTGGGTGCTATGAAGAGAGAGCTCAGAAAAGACAAGACATAGCAAAGCCGGGACAGAGCAGGGAGTTGCAGAGCTGCAGGAAAATGCATCCGGCTTCTTCAAGAGTCAGAACATAGTATTATGCTAGCATTATCCTTTTTCATTGTCTTTCTTTACCAATCACTGGCTGTGCTTTGATCTGCTAAGGAACAGTTTAAATGTTATGCCTAGAGCAATAGTAACTGAGCAGTTTCTTTATTTGCTGAAGTTCTATTGAACCTTCTTGAGTGAAAATGTGTGAAAGTCTGTAAACTGGAGGCACAAATTTATCAATGTATACTTCATCCTTAACCTCTGTGAAAAATCGGTCATATTTGCAGTTAGAGAAGGCGATACAAATACAAATGCAGACTTAAAGTTAACAACTATATATGAGACTGTCCTACCCAGAAAGATATTCATTGTGTGCTGGCATGGTAAAACCCAAAAGTAGAAGAATTTGCCTTTTTTATATTATCATTTAGCGACACTGAAAAGTAAAATGGCACTTCAGCAAGGGATATTCTGGCTCTTACCTGTTTTTTGTATCCAGTGCAACTGACAGATGGTAATCTCCATAGGTCCTATGCTGCCCTGTCTATTATCACAGAATGTTTTTGTGTTTTTTTTTTTTTTTGTTGCTTTTTTATTATTTTGAATAGTTATCTGGTCAAATGACACTACATTTTAAGATACTACTTCATGACCTGATTCTGCCTTATTTAACTTTTTAATATTATATTAGATACAAAATCATGAGCAAAGGAATCTGGATGGTGCTTCTACTGCTGACATCTCCAGCAGTTTAGCATAACAATTCTAGATGGATGGATGGATGGATGGATGGATGGATGGATGGATGGATGGATGGATGGATGGATGGATGGATGGATGGATGGATGGATGGATGGAT
>NW_015156333.1:0-1608 GCF_000732505.1 Cyprinodon variegatus
ATTTAAGATTATCTTCATTTGCAAAATAAAATATATTAGGCCTAAACTCCCAGGATGTGTCTGCTAAAAGCTTGCTCTCGGACATCTGTTAATCATATACGTCTTTAGTTAATGGTATCTCTAAGCTTCAGAAGTGGTAATATCTATTGCATGTAATGAATCTGAGAGGAATTGGGAAAGCTGCTGTTTGACAATTCCTGTAAATATTTCACATTCAAAATTTGAAAACATTAAATATTTTAGAATCCACTCTAAAAGTCTTAGTGCTTCAGGGACGTTCCACTGAATACAGCACCGTAAGTTGTTTTAAGATGAACCAAGGAAATCTGTGTCCACATTCATACAAGCCACTGTTAGATGAAATATGAAAGCAAAGAGAAATAACAATGCAGAAATCGTAACAGAAATTATAAGTTAATATGCTTGCAACCCCCCCCCCCCAAAATATGGGATTTGTGTATTTAGAAAAGAATTGAAATCTTTTAAGGGAAAAGATTTCATGTAGAGGCAATGACTAAACCTATTTGAAAGATAATGGGTTTTTTCAATGTCAATTTATGAATGTATAAAATATCATTACATTCAATTGTACCCAAATCAGTTTTTGATTGAATGTATTTGAATTTAGGCAGTCTCTGACTCTTTTGTAGCATAAGCTTATAAAATTACTCTGACATCTTTATTGCAGCTCCCATCAAATTTCTAGACTCTTAAAATGTATAATGTCAAAGGGCTTTTTCAATTTCATCCCTTCAAAGATGGATTATGCCCTCTCTGTCAAACTGCAACAGTTCAGATGGAGTTTAACCAGTTTTACAAGTAATTGTCTTGAGTTATCCAAACGTCTTAAACATTAAAGCAATGCATGATTCAGGTTTTTAGGATAATGAATAGTGTTTATTAGTTTAAAGCAGAGCATTGCACTATCTTGCATCATGTATGGTACTACATGCATAAACGTGCAATACACTGAAATAATAAATGATGCTGTTCTAAGACAGCAGTGTGTGTTGTTGGCATACCTCCCAAGACTTTGCGGCAATTGATGACAAACACATTAATTAATGGGCTTACAGGGTTCCCTGTTCTGTCACTGTCTTGAATCAATTCACAGTAGAAAGGGTAGGCTCCTTTCTCACAAACCACCATTTCCATCTTGCAAGAGAGCCTTGTACAGACCCAGACTGCAATCAATTAACTCTCTGTGTCATTACAGGATTAGTTCTATCCACAGCATGGTCACAAACATTTGGATGAGTGCCCAATAATGGGCAGGTAATGGAGCAGTGGCTGGATACCCTCAGGGGGGATTAGTGCTCCATGTCCAATATTTAGTTAAAGACAGGAGAAGGCCAACAAGAATGTCATCAAAGTGTACTGTAAGAGAAACCTTTACACACATGTAGTTAAAGAAGTCTACCTACACTCCCCATGTGAGCACATGGGCTTTGAATTAAATCTGGTTCCAACATGTTTTATTTTAATGCGTTCTGACTTTGAATTCATTTGAATGACAAACCATCCATCCATCCATCCATCCATCCATCCATCCATCCATCCATCCATCCATCCATCCATCCATCCATCCATCCATCCATCCATCCATCC
>NW_015156334.1:0-1608 GCF_000732505.1 Cyprinodon variegatus
GAACTGTCCACGGCTTGGATTGACCCCTCTGGAGCCTTCGGTTCCTCTGCGTGCTCTGGCTGCTGCTGGTTGCTTTTACCCTTCTCTCCTGGATCTCTGGTACTCTGACTGGCTGGATGTGCTCTCTTAATCCTCTGACATGGGAGCTGGCTCAGAGCTCGCCTGCCTGGCTGTGTGTTTCCCGGACGGGGACGCCTTTTAAAGTTGCATTTTTTGTCTTATTTGGTCTCCTTGAACCCCAGTCGGCCTCAGCAGATGGCCGCTCACACTAAGCCTGGTTCTGCTGGAGGTTTCTTCCTGTTAAAAGGGAGTTTTTCCTCTCCACTGTCGCTATAAGCATGCTTAGTGTGAGAAATTGCATGCAAGTCAATGAATCGATGCAATCAACTGGTTTTCCTTAGATAGAAAACTTTGAATCAGTTTGACTGGATGATCTGGTGAACTGTAAAGAGCCTTGAGATGACATGTGTTGTTTATTGGCGCTATAGAAATAAACTGAATTTTATTGAATTGGATTAAACTCCCAGCAGAATCCCCTCCAACTTTCAGCCACCCGAGTGACCCGCTCCTTCTCCTGGGCATGCATATTTTTTGTACTCTAACTCCACCTTTTCACTGAATTACAGGGTCTGACCAGGAGATAACTCTTCTTTTTAAATCTTAATGTCCACAAATCATGACAGAAAGAATATTTTAGTACAAATATTGATGTTTAAAAAGGAATTGCCGGGCACCAGCCAATCACCCATCAAGGGAAGAAGTGAAATTTAAATGGCTAATACTTTAATTTACCAAATAAAGTTGAAGTAGGTCTTTTATAGGTTTGTGAACTTAAGTTTTTTGAAAAAGTGAACTTTGAACATGAACAATTTTATTTTCATCTTTGTGAAACGTACATTGGCCTCATTCTTTTTAATTATGAAATGGCACTACATTGGTTCTGCTACTTTCTGGGGACACCATCAAGCAACATTTTTAGAAAAACTACGCATGTGTTTGCTTAAACTACATTAGCGACTTTTAAACTTCCCAGAGCTGTCAGAACTGAGCAAACAGAAATCCATTGGGCCCGAGCCTTTCAATATCAACTGTCTATAACACAAAACATCAATTTGCCCTTTACTGCTTTGCCAAGAGGTTATCTTGATGAACCACGGTACACTTCCTCTGCTGGAAAACAATCGGGCAATGAGAGTGGGGAGAAATAATGGACTGAAGTGCCAACTGATGCCAACACATTTAGATACCTACTGCTGCTCCGTAGGGAGTTCTTGCATCTGTTCTGCATCCGACAGATGCAGGAACTCCCAAACCCAGTGGAAATAGGCACATCGTCAGCCTTCATCACCAGTCAACAGGACTTCAATTCTGGCGTGTTGTAGACATTTCTCAACCCTCCCAAAATAAATCAAAGTCAGAATCCCAGTCCAGCTGGACCTGATGGCCAATGTCAGAGAAGTTACTGTGTGGTTATATTTTGTATGTGTGCTGGTAAAGATCCCCAGTCATCCAGGTCATAGTCATTCCATCCATCCATCCATCCATCCATCCATCCATCCATCCATCCATCCATCCATCCATCCATCCATCCATCCATCCATCCATCCA
>NW_015156335.1:0-1608 GCF_000732505.1 Cyprinodon variegatus
TCAGTACTTCCACTTTTACCAGAGTATTTTTTAACACAAGTATCTGTACTTTTACTCAAGTACGGAAAGTGAGTACTTTTGCCATCTCTGCTGCACTGGTGTGTTTAAAGCGTAGAGATTGTTTTCCTATAATTAAAATGACTATCGAAATAAGCCACTGTTGTGGACAAGACGTGTGGCAACAGTGGCTTTCCATAATGTTTTACGTTAGTTTTCAATGATGAGATGGTTATTATTTTCTGCTTACTTAATTAAAGGTCCACAGATGAAATCACTCTGTCAATATAAAGAACATTTAACAGACTGCAGTTAAAAAAAAACATGGTTTCTTCCAAAATATCATGAACCAATCAGCAGCTTGCATCAAAGCTGAGATTTCAGAGGGAAAATTTCATGGTTTTATGTTATTTTCTGCACTTTGAGACGAGATGTCCGGTAGATGTGAGGAAGAGATCAGGTTGAATAAGGGGGTCCAGTAAGCTCTATAGGACCAGAACCGATTCACTGTCAGCAGCTGGAAATCACTGAGATTAAGCCATGAAATTAAAAAGATAGATTTAATTCTCCAACAGTTTCAGCATAAGGATTGACAATCAGCAAAGATTGACCCGGAAGTTCAAATCCAGCATTGCAAAGTTTAGATTTTACCTAAACTTAATATGTTTGTAAACACAATACCAAAAAGGCACCAAACATAAGTGAAGTGTCACCTAAGTGTCGTCACAACTGCATGCAAAAATCAGAATTATGCAAAAAGCTGCAAAGTTAGGCAGAGAAGGTCATTGCTTTTATGTTTTTTTGTTTTATATACTTCATTATATCATAAAGCATGAACAAAAACAGACAGCATGCCGCTATGCCACGGCCTGCTACCAAAGGGTTTACACGTCTTTTTGTTTCCAGTGAAAATGTGCTTTTTTCCATCGAAATGTTTTCTTTAAAAGTATTTTTGCACCTTTTTTATACATAGTTTGACAGCTGTTTAGTGTTTTGAGGTAACAAGAAGACGACTGCATCAAAAAAGAAGCTGGAGATTTCCCTATCATGCTCTCATTAGGACCAAAATTATTCACTTTAATGTTGATTCTCTAAAGGGGAAAAAAATGAAAATAACTGTTGGCATCTCTAGAAATTATGTGTACAAAGTTCTTAAAACAAAATAAATGCTTTATTTACTGAAATAAAGTTTTATTATAATAAAATAATTAATCAAAATCACCTCTTGGTTTAATGGGGGGATTTACCATTAGGCAATACTAGGCAATTGCCTAGAGCCCCAAGTTCCTAGAGGCCCCATAAAACTCTGTTTACCTGTATAGTTGTATAGTTAACAACTAATCCTTCCAAAAAGTTAAAGTTAAAAAAAACAAAAACAAACCAACTAATCCTTATTTGTGCTTATTAACCCCCTAGAACCCGACGGTTACGTGACCTCGTAATTTTAATAAACCCCCAGTATTGATGTAAAAAACACATTTGGCAGAGTTTGGTGACATTTATGGATAAATGTGCCAAAATGGCCTCTCCGCCTAAGAAATTTCTCACTAATACCATTCTAAAATAAATATGATTCATCTGATTGAGTCCAAATTTGGTATATTTTTACAC
>NW_015156336.1:0-1607 GCF_000732505.1 Cyprinodon variegatus
TTTTAGTACAGCGTGTGCCTGTGTACCCATTACTTTTAAACATCACTACCACAGGGAATCTTTAATGTCAGACTTGAATGTCATTGACATTGCTATAATGCCACATACAAGATTTCTCAATCTCATCAGAGAAACTGTGATTAATATAACATCATAAACAAAAGCTTAATCTCAGTGTTAAGAAAACAACCACGGCTACATCATCATTACTGAGAGGAATTCAATTATTAGGGAAAAACGAGAAAATTAGCCCTTCTGCAAGCTGACTTTACAATTTAATTACGTAATTGCTGTATCTAAACATTGTCTCAATGAATGGTCTCTGATGATCATTCAGCTGCTCATTAATCTCACCAATTAAAGATAAATTATTTATAATTCATATTTTCAGAAAATAAATACAATTTGTTACATTCAGATTAATATGTGTCAGCAAACTGAATAAGTTATTACAAGAAGATTTTCCAGAGAATGTTGAATAACTTGCTGCTTAAAACTCCACTATACTGTGTGCTACATAATACAGCATATGCATGCTTGTATACAGTAGTTCAATTTACAAAGGGTTGTGAATTTAAATGTAAAGGCAAGTAAAGGGCAATGCAGAATTTATGAGAAAAAAAAAGTAAATGGTTAATATTTCACACTAAATGCATTGAATACTCTTTAAAACCTGCTGCAGCAGTTGTAATGTATTTAAATTGAAATAACCTCTTTTTTTCCAACCTGTATAAAGAATCTCTTGAAAAAAAATTTTGATTACAAGGGAAAAACAAGTCAAAACAGAGACAAAGACTCAACTGTCATAAGAAAATGTGTTGAATGTTACAAGAAAGTGGAGGGTTTTATTCTGCACAAAGTCATTTGCTACCTATACAACCCCAAAGTTATCTACACAATTATGTTGTCAGCAACTCCAATCTCACAATCATAAGATATAAGAATCATTGGGGCACAGCTCTTAGGCTTTTATTTGTGACTCATTCTGGGCAAAAAAGGAAACATCTCGTCTTATTCGTTGTGGAAGGAAATTAGATGCATATTAGTTTGTTTGTTTGCTTCAAACCTGCACTTAAGAGAATCTGTATTCACATTGATAGTCCAGAAAAAGAGATACATTTACATAATTCTAAAAGGGTGATAGAAAAGAAGAAGCTTTGCAGCTACTCCTCTAAATGCTTTTATCAAAAAGATATTAGCACTCCCAATATTAACTTAGAGTTAATATAATGCATTTTCAAACAAGGCTTCGTTGGGCTATTGTATAAAACCTCGAACTCAACGCTATTCCTGACATTTTGAATTGAAAAAGCTTCCTGGATGGGAAGCAAAACGTCTTCAAACTTGGAAACAAAGTCAAGAGGATTGTTTTTAATTTTTGTTTTTTGGAATGACTATGACCTGGATGACTGGGAGTCTTCACCAGCAGACAGAAAGAATATTTTAGTAGAAATATTGATGTTTAAAAACGAATTAAAGGGGACCAGCCAAGGGCCCATCAAGGAAAGTGGGGAAATTTTGAATGGCTACAACTATAAGTTGGGTTGTTGGTTAGCCCTGTGTCTCTTCCTTTACCAATATGTTCTGGAGGCTCCTATGCTTTACTA